>NC_056522.1:334084779-334116692 GCF_019175285.1 Sceloporus undulatus
CAATGCTCAAATGTGCTGTTTGGAATGGGGAGAGGGGGGTGGCCAGAAAGGGAAGTACATTTCCGTGATCTGTCTATGAATAATGTCAAAATGTCCTCCATTTTGATCATGCCTAAGAAACATGCATTTATATTAACATTTCAAAAAAAAGCCTCAATTTTTTGAGTGTCCTCCATTTCTATAAAATGTGTCCTACATTTGAAAATGTTGTCCTGCATTTGTCCTACATTTGTCCCGGTTTGGAGGTCCTCACTTATGGCAACCCTATAGGCAGCCTATGTTTTGGTTCTAACAGTATCAGAATTATTCATACCTTTCAAAACCAAACTTTCTTCATCAAGAAAAGATTGTTTAAAGCATGTAAAGAGGAAAGGGGGTGGTGGAAGAAGTGATGACATTAGAGTCTGAGAGTTGTCGTGTTGTCTTTTGAGGGTATGAGAAGAAAAGTCTACGATGTATCAAAACAGACCCATCAGGCCAGGGATATAGCTAGGATTTTGGGAAGGGGGGGGTCCAGACTAAGTGCCACCATTATAATGGGGCTTGGGTGCGGCGGCACAGCATTACACACCATTCATTTTTCTAATGGAAGGGGGGTCTGGACCCCAAGAAACCCCCCCCCTTGGCTATGTCCCTGATTAGGCCACACCTCTAATGGCCCTGAACCTGCTGTAAACAAGAAAGGCGATGAAAATAGATTAATAAAATAAGATTCTCCACTTGAGGACTTTTTTGTTCCTTTTTGCTCATTGTATTTCTACAATAGGGACTTTGGAATTTGTCTTATGGTCAATGTGGTTTGAAAGAGCAGCTATGAAGGAATGACAAGAAGAAAATCAGTTCATTTGAAATGTGGTGCTACAGGAGAGTTCTATAGTCATAGATTAAAAAGACAAAACACTGAAGCCTAGAGCCAGTTAAGCCTGAATTCTCACTAGATGACTAAACTGGAGCTATTGTACTTTGGACACTTAATGAACTGACAAGACTCTCCAGAGAAGATGATAATACTTGCTAAAGTGAAAGGCAGAGGGAGACCACACTACAGGTGGATGGAGTCAATCAAGAAAGTCATAGCTCTGAGTTTCCAGAACTTGAGGAGGGCAATTGATGACCAGGGCTCTTGGAGGTCTCTAATTCATAGCATTGTCAGTCTGACAGCAAATAGCAACAAGGCTATCCCTTCATTGTTGCAATCAGAAAACCAGTTCTCCTCCAAAAACATTCTATAGATAAAGAGCTGCCTGGAGAGTACACTAGATTCCCAGGTGTGCATCAGTATTTTATTTCACTATGGGTGTCATTAGTGTTCCTGGAACAACACTTTCTATCAAGCGACACACACATACATGTTTGTGTGTGTACATACACATATCAATCAATAATTTCTATAGCAAATGTCACTCTACAGATTCCTAAATTATTAAAACAGGAATGTTCAACTTGTGGTCCTACAGATACTGTTGGATTTCAGCACCCTTCAGATCTTGACAATGTAGTCAACAGTGGAACACTGACATCCAGTATCTGAGGACTCACATTCCTCACTCCTGAAATATAATCTCTTGTACCTTCCAAACAACCCTGTGAAATAGGTCATGCTGAAAGGTAGAGGCTTAAGACTCAGTCTTCTATCTAGAATTCCTTGCCAGGACATTAACAAGGCACCTCTCTCTTCTTTGACTGCTGCCACACTGAAGAATTAGTGCAGTTTTATACCACTGTAACTTCCATGGCTCAGTGCTATGGAGCCCTGGGATTTGCAGTTTGTTGTGACACCAGAG
Organism: Sceloporus undulatus; assembly: GCF_019175285.1. NCBI lineage: Eukaryota > Metazoa > Chordata > Lepidosauria > Squamata > Phrynosomatidae > Sceloporus > Sceloporus undulatus. Next base: position 334,086,564 of record NC_056522.1, read on the forward strand.
AAAGCTAACACTAAAAAAATTACAAATCCCAGAATTCCACAGCATTGAGTCATGACAATTAAAATGGTTTTAAACTGCATTAAATTTGCAGTGTAGATAAAGTGTCTTCCTCACTTTGGGGCTGTGCAGACCAGCCATTAAGGCCGGCCCTGGAGGCAGAATCAGGATGTGGCATTCATATGACTCATGCCCCAACTCCACCCCCATGGCAGTGTGATGCCACGCACCACTCCACATGGTGTGAAGCATCACAGCGCTCCTCTGCCACTGCGTTTACACAACACAGTGCCAAAGAAGTACTTTAAAGCTACTGCACTGCAGCTATTGCGCCCTTCCCAGGATGGGGCTGTGGTGTGTAGTTGCTGTGGTCCCAATCTGGGGAAGATGTTTTTCCCCTGAGGGCACACTTTTTTGGCTACCCACAGAAACTAAACTAGACTAAACTTGCCCGCATTTTCCTGTTACCCATACCTGTGTCTGTCCATCCTTTTCCTTCTTCCTATTACCTTTGCCTCTCCAACAAACAATGCTTTAGCATTCTTGAGGCAGAAACCTACTGTTTTTATAATGTACATGTCTCTGTAGCATACACTGAACAACAAGTTATATTGATGTGTGATATATCCATATACACTAACAATGTGGCAGTTGAAGAATTTGAGCAAAGGCCTCTAACATCAAAACCCAACATTCTAATTTCTGCATCACCTTAAATAAACTAAACTCTACTTGCTCTAAGAAATGTTTTCAGAAAGCATGAATACTGGGAATACCATTTCATAGAATAACAGTTAGGAAAATAAAAGTGTTTTAAATTGTATATCGTTTTAATGTCTCCGCTGATTTTGCTAAAAAACTGTACAAAAAAAACTTCATTCCTGCATATAATCAATGAGGCTAACTAATCTTGCCTGACAAACACAGATATTAACATCAGTTCTGACACAGAGCCATGGCAACTGCTCCAGGATCTCTGCCAAAACTGGATTCCTCCATCTGATATCATAAAATGACTTGTCTGTTGTTCCAGTGGCTATGGACCCGAGCTGATGAAAACTGGGCATCCTGGATGTCAGCCAGGAGAACAGATTTGAACCGAACCATTATGCCAGAACATGTGCATTTGATTAGAAAAAAAGAAAGACAAATTATGCATATTTCTCCAGGATGGCAGTTTTCATCAGACCTTCCATTGTAAACTAATTGCAAGGCATGCGGCTTTGCAAGTATCATCAAAAGCCTTTGTAACCTATAATAAACAATCATTGGTCCAAAGGCGGGACTCCTCATCAGCCCAGTAATAAATTTCACTCACACTGCTGCTTAGGTATCAGACCCAGAGTGGGAATAAGTGTTAATTTTTCATTTATATTTAATCTCATTGAACATTTAATAAAAGCAGCAACTTGTGTCCATGGTTAAGATAAATTCAGCTACCACTGTGTCCCTATTCTGGCATATAGGCTCTGTGCAAAATGAACATATGAAATGAAAGAGAGATTTTGAACCCTGGAAAATCACAGTATTAAACTGTGTGGAAAGCCTTTGTGGATAGGTGAAGTACTCCACTGCAGAAAGCTGCACCTCCACACATGTGATTGATTGAGAAGGGCTGCAGTACTATACTTGTCCTCTCTGAACAGTTGTGAATGCTTGACCAAGGCTTAACGTGCAGCTCAATCCTGTGTATGTCTCCTCAGCATGCACATGCACATAGGCATGCAGAAGAACTTTGGACCTTTTCACACAGGGAAAATTGGAAGGTTAAACTGGTCACAATTCAGGGTCATCCAGGGCATTAGGGACAATTTCACAATTGCTTTTCAGGCGCTGCCATGCACAAACCAGTTAGAATCCAAACAGAAAGTGAAGTTAATCAGGGAATAAACATTTTCACAAAAATACCGTGTTTTGATTACCAGTTCATTCACGAATTCGCTTTCTTCACGTAATTACAGAAGTCTGAAAACCATGTGCCGAATTCCCCGTTCCCAGATTTCCCATGGTTCCTTTGCTGTGCTGAAGAGAGGGAAGCAGCCTTGTTCTTAAAGGGACACACACACACCACACACATCTCTTTCCCTCGCGTAGCTAGTCTCCTTTTCCCGCAGCAGGGAACAGCTGGTGGGAGCGCAAGAGAGAGGACATTTTGGAATTCTTCCTGTACAGAAGGGAGAAATGGAGGATATGTCCTGGAAAAGGAGGGCACCTGAGAGTTTCAGCACTCGCTGAAATCAGGCAGGTTTATGGACCAGCCACCTCCTCTTTCTCTCTCGTTGTGTGTGTGTGGTTTTAAGGGAGTTTGCAAAGGGAAACCTCAGCCTCTGAAACAGCTTCTGGGGCAAAGATGATTTTCCTCCCCAGTTTCCCTTCTCTCTCTGGAATATGTGTGTAGGCACGTATGAAAATGACAGTTTGGAGCATGCGCAAAAAAGTTATTTCCAAGCTATCAACGGGATTTGTCTTCGTCTGTCTGAAACCCAAATTTGCTTTCTACCCACTTTCTTGTCTAAGTAATGTGCTTTTCACTCATTGTTGTGATTGATGTGTGATAAGCATTCGCTAATTTGCTTGCTTTTCCGGGATGCCAAAATTTTAATCATTTTCGGGATAGAAGTACATAGGTCCCCGTGTGAAAAAGTCCTTAGAAAAGCTTTTTTGGTCAAGAGCTCCCCCAAACCCTCAACCAACCATTGTGGTCACAGGTGTGGTCCAAAACCTTTTCCAAGCTTTGGTCCATTCAATTATTTCAACACAAGTGTTGAAGTAAAATAGACTACAGTATTACATAAAGTATTATAGGATCTTTTGGGAAAAGCAGGTAAGCAGGCTTTAATTCTGAGATTCAAGCAGACCTTCACATGTTGTTGAACTGGAATCCCTAGTATTCCCCAGCATGGGTTATGCTGACTAGGGCTTTCAATGCAACAGCATATGGCGGGTTGCATGATTATCACCTCTGCTTTAATGCTACGTGAGCACTTATATGCCAGTTTCAAATACATAGCAACATATGTCTGACCAGAAGTAACTACATTACATCCATTCAACATCCACCAGCACTGTCACCGAGGTCTAGGTAAATGAATGATGCAACAATTATGTTGTAGTGCTTATTCGGTGCAAAAGCTGTTTTACCATGTTTAGCAGGGCATTTTGAATGAGGTATTCAGTATGTTTGAAAGCATCCCAATAAATCTTCATGTGTAAAAGTAATGTACTGGGGAAGAAGGCTACCTACTTTCTTTTTGTATGATCACCGCACTTATTTATTTTAATGGAACTGCTTTCCATTTACAGAAAATGTGATGTTGGAAACCTTGCAACCAACAGAGCTATCCAATATGCTCATATCCAAAATAGTTCTAGTTACATGAGAGGACTCTACCATATATTCTCTCACTTACTATGCTTTAAAGATTTATAGTGAAAATATTTATCATATATACTCAACTATAAGTCTAAAAATTTATGCCCAAAAATAGACCCCAAAATCCCAGGTCGACTTATTTACGGGTCACTATGGTAATGAGATAGCAGCTCTTTCAGACTGCAGTTTCTTTCTCTCTTGAGCCAAGCAGAAAGAGTCCTGGGTGATTAGTTGATACTGCTGTTTGCTTAAGAGTCCCTCTCCTGCCCACTCACCCCGCTGTCTGAAGGCTGAAACGAAAACTGAGCACTGAAGCAAAAAATCTGAATGAGAGTCACTGAAGGATCCTCCAAGTTTTACCCTCAACTTATCCATGGGGCATGGCAAAATCCATAATTTTGGCCCCCAAACCTGGCCTCGACTTATACATGAGGTTGAGTTATAGTTGGGTATATACTATATAAAGCTCTTTTAAATGAAAATAAAGAAATCAAAACAAAAAGAAGGATAAGAGTGAAGTGCAAGCTTGATTCTCCAGACCATGGTTTGGGCTATTGTTCAAACTAATCCAATGGCTTTCATTGGAACTGACAATGACAAATTGCTTTTATAAAAATGAGGGGTGGGGAACCAACCAACTTTAATGTCAGTAGTATAATGACTACTGTAATATCAGTAGTATAAACCCTACTAAGTACTGGTTAGCTGATGCAAAGCTGTGGTTACAATATTCCACTGTATTGCAGTGAGAAAAGCTGTTTTAAATTCTGTGTCAGATCTCTATAATTTGCTTACAGCAATTCCTCTTACTTTACATATTGTACATCTTTATTACAATATTGAACAACAGTGTAGTATAGTTTTGCAGTATAATGTTTGGAGTCATTTATTTTCTATCTATAACTTTGAAAGCCATTGTACCATCTTAGTTTTGTTGAATTCTTGCAATAGCTCTTACCTTACTATAAAGTTTGGTTCCTAGTTCAGTCTTTATGAAAACATTCAGACTGGATTTATAACTGCAATCCTAGACATGTCTACTCAGAAGTAAGTTTTACTGAGGTCAATGTAAATGCCAACTGGAAAACAGGGGTGACATAAGTTAAATCAATCAATTAATAAAATAAGACTTGCTGCCAAATAAGAGAGTATATGATTGTGGCCCAAGGCACCAATCTTAGGTCATCTTCCTAACCTGATCCTTACATTAGCTTCTAAGAAGAATATAAACCAATCTTGGCTGCAGCATCCATTGGATTTCTCTTTCATATTCACTTCCCATAAACAGCATTCATACATGATACAATAATAATAAGAAAGGCTCAAATGCATTTTTCTAATGTCATGCATTAAAAGCCGTTGAGTTCCAATCTCAATGTAGTTGATTCAGTGTTAAAGTCGCATTCTTTCATTTTTTGCAGCCTTATTTTAACAAGCTACAACACTGAGGTCTGGTAAAGAATTAATACATGCCATCTCCTAAATGTAATTTGAAGACAGGGAGCTCCTTTCCTTTCCCTTCCTATGCAAGATCATCTCCCATAGGAATTTAGGGTTAAGTATAATGTACTGTTTTATCCACTCTTGTGGTGAAAATGTCAATAGCCATGGCTGGATTCAAACCAGTTTTCAATTATTCCTAAAAGTAGGCTTGAGGATGATGGCTTGACCATACCATAGTTAGTGAAAATGCTGGTACAGCAGCATAACAAGGGGAAAGACCCAATATATTATAACTGTCACACTTAACACTGAAACGGGTTAGAAGAAGACACAAATGGAAACCGAAGAGCTGAACTGCCTTGTGCAATTCCATTTGTATTATTTATTATCACCATTTGTTCACATGCTCCACCCATTTAGGTACAATAACCTAGGGGGAAATGTAATGCACAGCACATTTCATGACAATTAAATTGCATGGAAACATCTGATCACCAACAACTAGTTGGAACAGATGGATGTGTCACTGCAAACAATCAGAATCAAATACATTTGAACACAGTTTGTGCAGGTCTAAAGGTCCCATCTGATCTTGAAAGCTAACCAGGGTCAGTCCTGGTTAGTACTATGATGGGAGATTGCCAATGAATACTAGTTGCTGTAGGCTATATTTCAGAGCAAGGAACTGGCAAGAGTATTCCTTGTCTAAGAAAACCCTATGAAATTCATGTGGGTCACCATAAGTCGACAGATGACTTGAATTCAGAGAGAGTGAGTGAGAAGACTACAGATCAGTCAGCTACTTTTTCACCTTTCTGGGATAATTTTAGGCAGGTTGCTAGCCCAAATTCTTGTACATAACCAAATATATTCTTCTATTAATTTATAACAATTTATATACTTATTTGTAAGGCTGCTATACAGTGACTTGTATGATCCTTCAAAATCCCATTGAAGTGAAAGGGATTTATTCAAAGTCTAATAAGTAAACTTCTTAGGGAATAAATCCCTTTGAACTCAATGGGACTTTCAAGGAAAGTTGCTTAGGATCATACAGCACAGACAGCAGAAAATCACATATATAACATATATAAACTGTTATCAATTTACAGAAGAATATATTTGCCTGAATATACCTATGAATAAATGTGCATAAACATGTCTAGGTAGCAGAAAAAGGAAGACTAGTGCACTGGAACTTCACTATAGGGAAGTCCTCTCTCCCTATATATTTAGATGAAAATTCTTAAACCAGGACAGGAGTGCCTAAATGCACCAATGAGGAACAGGAGATAACATGATCAGTGGTCATAGTAAACTGTTTGACTATTATGGGGAAGGAATGGAGTACTGTGGTGCTGGAGGATACAGAATGGACTGTCCTGAAAAGAAGAATGACTAGCTAGAACTCTGAATAGGAACATACCATGCTGCAACATTTTGTTGCAACTCTTCCTTGCCAAAGATATATATATATATATATATAGAGAGAGAGAGAGAGAGAGAGAGAAGAGTTATGGGTTGCTGATGCTGTTTTGTAAGCTTAATTATTACCGAAGGGAGAGTTCCAGTAACTTTTCTGTTGCTGTTGTTCATTGGTTAACATGTGTGTTCCCAAAATAATAAACAACATAGGATCAACAAGCCAGTTTCTAGGCTGCTGCCACATTGCAGAATTTATGCAGTTTGACACCAATTTAACTGTCATGGCTCCATTCATAAGGAATCCTGGGATATGTAGTTTGTTGTGGCACCAAAGCTCTCTGAGAGAGAAAGCTAAATATTTCACGAAACTACACATTTTATTTTCTCAGTTTAAAGACCTTCTGTGTGTAAGGTTACATGCCCTACGTTCCCCCACAAAATGACAGGTCCCAGAATTCCACAGCATTGATCCATAGCATATAAAGCAGTGTCAAACCACATTACTTCTGCCGTGTACATGCAGCCCTAATATGTCCACCTGACATGGTTTGCCTTTCTTCATTTGAGCAGCTAATTGTCTTAAATTATTTACCTCTCTGCCTCCTGACTGGCAAAGGTGTTGAGATCACAAGCCTACTTTAGCTAATGTCAACAGAGTCTGTAACAGAGGGAGAAGAATACCAATATACATGGGCCCTTGGTACAGTATATGCTGGGATTTGGTCCCAGGACCCCTGTGGATTCCAAAATCCATAGATGCTCCAAGTCCCATTAAATACAATAGTACAGTAAAATGATGGCCCTTATGTGAAACAACAAAATCAAGTTTTGATTTTTGGAATTTATGATTGTTTGAAATATTTCAAACTCTGGATGGTTGACTCCATGAATAAAAAAAATCCGTGGATATGAAGGGCCAGTTGTAACTGCTATTAGAGTTTTCTCCCATGCTCAATCAATCAGGAATTGTGTTATCCATTTTAAATATCTTGAGACTTCTACAGATGCAATCCCTAACACACTTACTATGGAGGAAGCCCCATTCAGCTCTAAGGTTCTTACTTGGAAGGAAGCAAGGTTGTAGAGCAGATGGAAAACAGAAGTTTGAGGTGGAGCAGCAGTTCCACCAGTGCACAAACCTCCAGGAACACAAGCTTCAAACACCAGATGGAACTGAGGTTTGCACCCAAACGTCTGTCGCTTTTTAGCACAAAATGAATTTATTAATTGCTGTGGATTCTGTTTTATTTACTCAGCTGTGCGGCATCCTCTGCTTGTACATATGTGCCTAAATTAGGGATTAACTTTATTACCTCTCTAAAGACAAGCTAAGCTGCTCAGAAGCCTGACAAGCACTCAGTATATGAGTACCGTGAACGATCCAAGCTTGAGCTTAGTGGAAAGTGACAGGAAAGTAACTTGTTAATCTAATTACACTGTGGACTTTTGCAAACTTTTGACGCCGTTCAAAATAATGCCGCGTTTCCCAAAAGCAATGGTAGGAACTCAGTCTATTGGTTCATTAGCCATGCCATACTGCAGTGTTACCAATGTGAACAAAAGGTTTGAAAGAACCAAACTAAAAAAAAAATAGCAGCCTGGATTTTTTACTTCCAAGATACAGCTTGAAAAAAACTGGTATAGTTTCAGTGAATCAACTACTTGCCTCAGTCTGCATTATAAACACATTTCATTCATACACATTTGCTGTGCTGCGAAATGAAAGTTTCTAAAATCCCTAAAGATTTTGACCTGAAAGTACAGTGTACTCCTTGGTGACTGAAAGGGAACTTATTACAAGAACAATGTTAAGAAAAGTGACTTTGTGAAAAAGAACCAAGCTAGGAAAACCTATTACAAGAACCTGGTTAGAACTGTAAACTTTAGAGGGGAGAAAAGGGAAAGAGAGAGGAAGGGGTGGTTATAATGACTCCTGGCCATTCACTTGCAGTGCCAAATTGCAACGGGAACAAGGTGAACAAAAGTTACTTTTTTTAAAAAGTACCAACCCCCCCCCAAAAAAAAACACAAATAGCATCCTGGATTGTTACTTCTATAGGAGTCAGCTTCAGTCTGGCTGCATCAATTACCTGCTTCAGTGTGCATTGTAAACTCCATTCATGTGCAAACCCTGCGCTTAAAAGGGAAAGCTAAGAACTTTTACTTGGAATTACCCCTATGAACTGCAATGGAACTTCATTCACAAAAACCTGGTTAAGAACTGTAACTTTTGAAGAGAGGAGAAAAGGGCCAGAGAGAGAGGAAGGTGTAGTAATTATAATGGCCATCCCTTAGCAGTGCCACAATGCAATGTCAAGAATGTGAAGAAAAGTGACTTTGTGAAAAGAACCGAGCTAGAGGAAAAAACTTTCTGAACTCCTATGGTCTGAGATAGAACTTCTTGAGAAGTGACTGTTTAGAACTTTAGAAGTAACTTTAGAAGGGGGAGAGGAAAGTAAGTTTAGAAGTGGAGAGGAAAGAGAAAGAAGGACAGCTATAATGACTCCTGCACTGCGGAAATAACCCGGTTTGGCATGAGTTAAAGAGGTGCCAAAGCGGGTTATTTCTCCAGTGTGGATGCAGCCATGGAAAGATGAATCCCGGCGGCAGGTAGGTGGAAGACTTCTTCTCCTTCTTCTCCTTACCTTGGACCTTTCCTTGACATAGTACTTGCCCAGCCTGCTCCCACAGTACATCACCAGCCTGTCTATGAGGGACAAGAGGAAGCTGATAGCCTCGCAGCCCTCCTCGTTGCCGGCGATCCACTTGATCTGGTCGCCCCTCAGGTGCCGCTTGGCGATGCCCTGGCGCTGCCCGGCCAGCTGGCCCTCCTGCAGCTGGCCCTCGAAGTGCATCTGCTTGACCCGCTCCAGGACGCAGTCCCCGACCAGCTCCCCCAAGAAGTGGTCCAGGTAGCAGAAGCCCAGGTCGTGCAAGCAAGGGACGATGTAGCCCAGGGCGATCTTCTCCAGGTCCACTCGCAGGACGTGCCCCAAAGGCATGGTGGGGCGGGGGCTTCAGCTCTCCTGTTTTGGCCCCCTCCTCCCCGAGGGAGCAATGGCCCCAAAGTTTACGCGGGTGGCCAGGAGTCCTTAGAAAAGCCAAGAGGCAGCCCCGCAGCGGGCCATGCCTCCGATCCCTGGATTCCCAAGACTCAGAAGAGTCCCCAAAAGTTTGTCTAAAAGTAATAGAAGGATCTCCTCGAGTTGCCCCAGTGGAAGGCAAAGAGGGAGGCCCTCCTCCTGAGAAGTGACCTCTCTTTCTCCTGTCTCTCAAGACTAGAGCCTCAGCAGACCTAAATTGCTGGGAGGAGGAAGCCTTGTTCTCTCTCTCTCTTTGCTTTGAGTCAGGGAGATCCCTCTGTGTGCGTGTGTGTCTAAGTGTGAACACTCCCCAGTCGCTCTGAGACGATCACTCCCCGCCCCGCCTCTCTCTCTCTATATATATATATATATTTTAATGTTTATTTATTTATTTATTCCTGAGAGAGCAAAAGTCCGGCAAACTCTCTCTCTCTGCCTTGCTTCGCCCAGGGAGCAGATGGCCCCTCTCTCTGATTAATACGTCTGCTACGTGCAGAATGTGTTCTTCCCACTCCAACAAGGGAAGAAGGCAGACGGAGGTGGAGTCCGGGCTACAGGGACAATCGGTCTCCCCCCCAGTCCCAGTCCCAAGCCCAACCCAGGTCCAAGAGCAGCCAATCCAGGACCAGACGGGGAGGGGCTCCGGGGCCTTACCCTAAATCCCCCCATCCCCTCCCGAAGCTCAAAAGTTCACGGCTGGAAGCATGGCACGGAAGAGGAGACGAGAGGACAGCAGCAGCCAAGTCTGGAGGAGGCGAGGCAGCAGAGCAGGCAAGGAAGGCCCCGCCTACAACCCCAAAAGGGGCGTGGCCTCCGCCATTGAGGAATCCTGCCCCGGCATGTAGGCTCCTACTCTCCAGTCACGTGTGTTTTCAAGTCTGGCCACCCTACAACTGAGCACTAGAGTTAGACTCACACAAGACCCTGTATCCCCTATTGCCATGTATGGATGTGAGAGCTGGACAGTTAAGAAACAATAGGAGGGAAATCCATTCATCTGAGATGTGGTGCTGAAGAGGAGTGCTGAGGATCCCATGGACAGCCAACAAGTCCAACACTCTTCCTCAGAGGGTGGTGGCATCTCCCTCCTTGGAGGTCTTTGAACAGAGGCTGGACGCCCATCTGTCACTGGGGATGCTTTGACTGAGAGTTCCTGCATGGCAGAATGGGGTTGGACTGGATGGCCCTTGTGGTCCCTTCCAACTCTAGGATTCAATGATTCTATGAAATGGGTCCTAGAGCAGATCACACCAGAAATCTGTCGTACTTTGGACACATCATGAGGAGACACGACTCACTAGCAAAAACAATAATGCCAGGAAAGGCGGATGGAAGCAGAAAGAGAGGAAGGCCACATGCTAGATGGATGCACCCTATTAAGGAGGTCATGGATATGAATTTGCAGGACAGGGAGGACGGGGAGTCTTGGAGATGTTTCATTTACAGGGTTGCCATGGGTCGAGATCAACTCACAGGTGGATAACAATGAACCAAATGGCAAGATTTTTTCAATGGGGGAGGGGTCTGCCATGGCTTTCCCCTGAGACAATGTGATGTGCGAAAGTGTGACTAATTCAAAGATATAAAAGAATCCAACTACTGTATATAACTGTGTTAGTCTGTAGAACAGTATGTATCAAGATCTCATGGCACCTTTGAGAGTAATTGAAAGAAAGAATTCAAAGATATAGCTGTGTCAGTCTGTAGAATCAGTACATAGAGAGATCCTGTGGCACCTTTGAAACTAACTGGAAGAAAGAAGTTGGCAGCATGAGCTTTTTTAGACTTCAGTCTACTTCCTCAGATGCATTTAAGCTCATGCTGCCAACTTCTTTCTTTCAGTGAGTCTCAAAGGTGCCACAAGATCTCTCTACATACTAAAGAAAGAAGTAGGCAGCATGAGCTTTTGTAGACTTAATCTAAAAAGCTCATGCTGCCCACTTCTTTCTTTAGTTAGCCTCAAAGGTGCCACAAGGTCTCTTTGCACTACCATGTAAACAAACAGTGGGGAAGAGAAGGAGTATCAGGTGTGTAAGTGCGGGCCAAGGGGCTTTGGGTGACCTAGGTCCAAAACACACCGGAGAAATCATCCACTTTTGAGACCGCTTGAATTGCCCTGGCTCAGTGCTACTAGGAAATCCTGGGAATTGTAGTTTATTGTGGCACCAAAGCTCTCTGACAGAGAAGGCTAAATGTCTCACAAAACAACAGCTCCCAGAACTCCCTTGCACTGAGCCAGGGCAGTTAAAGCTGTCTGAATCAAGATTATTTCTGCAGTGTGCTTTAGACCTCAATTCCCCTGGATGAGGTGCATCTGAGGAAATAGGATCAAATCTAGCAAAAGTCATGCTTTAGTTGTTGTTGTGTGCCTTCAAGTCATGTCTGACTTGTGACAACCCTAAGGTGACTCTTGCTGTTGTTGTGTGCTTCTAAGTCATTTTTTACTTATTGCAACCTTAAGGTGAACCTATCATAGGGTCTTCTTGGCAGGTTTCTTCAGAGAGGTTTTGCCATGGCCATCCTCTGAGGCTGAGAGAGTGTGACTTGCCCAAGTGCACTTTTTTTGCTCAAGCAGGGAGTCAAACCCTGGTCTCCAAAGTCATAGTCCAAAGCTCAAACCACTACACCACACTGGCTGTGATAAAGTTCATGCTACCAACTTTCTTTCAGTTAGTCTCCAGGGTGCAACAAGATCCCTTTGCATAGTGGTTTCCTTGATTAATGCAGCTCTGTCTTTCAGTAATCCCACTGGGAGAGAGAGTTGGCAAGTGCTGATCACCCTCTCCTCTTTCCTTTTCCTTTTCCTTCTTTTCTGGAAGTCCCTTTCCCCTTTCTCTACACCTGACCCCTCTGCAAACAAAGCACCTTGAAAGGCGTCTGGAAAGTCCTTTGCAAACACTGTCATCTACCCTGGAAGTACAGATTGTTTTTAAAAGTCCCTCCTTCCAGGTTTTTAAAAAGTGTAACCAACTGGTTTCTGGAGCTCATGTTCCTGTCTGGATGGAAAACAAAATAGGCCCAATCTCATGCAAATGTAAGCACCTACTCATAGAAACAGGGTGTTTGCAGGGGTGTAAGGTGCGTGATGTGTTACTTGTAAATGACAGGTGTGTTACATGTTAGGAGTAAAACTACCATTTAGACCATCAATTCTCTGGAAAGAGTGTGTATGAAGAAGAGGTGAAAGGGCCAAGAGTTGTCCTGAGCCAGGCGAGAGTCTCTCTTCTTGAAGGTCCACTTTGCACAGGGTGACCAGGGGTCCTCCTTTTCCAGGACACGGCCTCCATTTCATCCTTCTGTCCAGGAGGAATTTCCAAATGTCCTCCATTCAGAGCATGACTAAGAGGCATGCACTGACATTTCTATACATGTTTTGAATTTTTCTTTGGTCATGGCCTTCATGTTTTCTTGAAGGTTCTCCATGTGGCGGTGCCTTGTCCTCCTTAGAAGTGAGGCCATCTGGTCACCTTGATGTCGCAAGAATAAAGCCGGGTGACCCAGAACAGATCCCAAAAGCCTCCCATTTTGAAAAATAGATTTATTTGATTTATTTTTTGACAAGGCAGTGAAACTAGAGATTAGGCTTGGAGGAAAAGTCGGATGGCTGGAGGAATGAGGAAGAAAACATGCCAAGCTGCAAAGCATGCAAGAGGGCCAAGGAAAGACACAAGGAAAGACCCCTTGAGCGCATGGAATGGCAGAGAAGCTCAGCCTGCTTCCGCACTGGAGAAATAATCCAGTTTGAGACCACTTGAACTGCCCGGCTCAAGTCTATGGAATTTGGAGCATGGCAGTTGGTTGTGGCACCAGAGGCCCTTGGTATCCGCTGGGGTTTGGTTCCAGAACCCCCTGTGGATACCAAAATCCGTGAATGTTCAAGTCCCATTAAATACGATGGATAGTAAAACGAGACCCAAGTTGGCTCACCTCACCCTGGCTCTTTGCTATGGAATTGCTATGGGCCCAACAACAAACTCCAACTCCCAGAATTCCATAGCAAAGAGCCGAATAAAGAGCTAAAGCGAGGCAAAACCTGGTTATTTCTCCAGTGTGGACGCAGCCCCAGACTCCAAACTCCCAGATCGCTTAAAGAGCACAGTTCAGGGACACTGCTTTGTAGGGAGAACCATGCAATTTGGCGGGAAAGCGTGGGACCCGGAGGCTGCTGCTGCTGCTGCTGCTACTGACCTTGTGCCTGCCTCGGATGGTGTAGGGCCCCAGCTTGCCCTCGGCGTAGAGCACCAGCCTGTCCATCCTCTTGAGCAGGTGGCCGATGTGCTGGCAGCCGGGCTCGCTCCCTTCCACCCAGGCGATCTGGTCCCCGCGGATGGCTTTGCTGCTGCTGCTCTGTCGGTGTCCGGCCAAGGCTCCGTCCTGGAACTGGTGGCTCCGGTGCAAAGCCAGGACTTCTTGGAAGACCCTCTCGGCCAGGCGGGAGCCCAGGAAGCGGTCCACGATGCACAAGCCGTAGGCCTTCATGCAAGGCACCAAGTAGTGGAGGACCAGGCGCTGAGCATCCCGGCGGGGCTCCCGCTTGGGGCTGGAAGGAGAAGGGAGAGAGGGAGGAGGAGGAGAAGGGCCCACCTCGGCCTCGGAGGGGCCCAGGGGCTTATTTGGGGGCTGCTCTTCCTCCTCTTCCTCTCCCCCTTCCCCTGCCTTGGCGGGGCGCCTCAGGAAGACCTTCCTCATGCTTTCCAGGGAGTGCCCCCGCTGCTCCCCCTGCCGGGCCCCTTCCCCTGCTTCCCCTCCAGAGGAGGCCATGGGCCCCTCAAGAAGACCCCCTCAGGCCCCCAGCAGGAGGAGGAGGAGGGAGCATGGCCCCAGCCACTCCTCCCCAACCGGCTCCAGGCGGGAAATGCCATCTTAGCCCGGCCGCAACGCCGCCGGATACCACTCCAGCGAAGAAGAGGAGGGGGAGGGGGAGGGGAGCGGGCCACGGAGCAGCCCCTCCCTTCCTCCCTCCCTCAGCCTTCCCTCGGGGACAGAGGCTGGGAACACGCGGGGAAACAACGAAGCGCACGGAGACCAGTCTCTCTCTCTGCCGGACGTGCCGGGAAGAAGGGGCCGGGGGCGGGAGGCTGGGCCAGGAGGAGGGCAGGAGACGGGGGAGTCAGATGGGGAATGCTCTCCCTCGGCATTCCTTCGCCTGGATGGACCCAGGGCTTCAACAACAACACACAACACACAACACACGCACACACACACGGGCCTCGCCCTCCTCTCCGGCTCAGGCTCTTTGGGAAGCCAAGGGAGGTTCGGGGGGGGGGGGAGTTGCCCTGCCAGCCTCCCAGGACTCAGAGAGCATGGGGGGCATTGAGGTGGTGGCCTCCCAACCTCAACCAAATCACCTTCTAAGACTTTTAACCTCTATTCTATACCACATTATGCCTGTCTTCCAGATAGGGACAAGTGCCATTGCCATCCTCTGAGGCTGAGAGAGTGTGACATGCCCAAGATCATCCCATGGGTTTCCATGGCTGAGCTGGGATTCAAATCCTGGCTAGTAATTTGTTGTGGAAACTGCAGTTCCCAGAATTTCATAGCCTTGGGCCATAGCAGTTAAAGTGGTGTCAAACCAGATTATTTCTGCAGTGTGGATGCAGCCTAAATGAAAGAAAGAAGCTGTTGGTACACTTGACTCTTCTTATCAATAGATCCTTTATCCACAGATTCAACCATCCACTGCTTGAAAATATTCATATATATATATATATATATATTCCAAAAAAGCAGAGCTTGATTTAGCCATTTTATATAAGGGACACCATTTTAAAACAACACCATATATAATAGGACTTGAGTACCTACAGATTTTGGAATCCACAGGGGGAGTCCTGAAACCAAATCCCAGTGAATACCAGACTCGCTGTATGAGTTTTCCTATACTTGAGCCTACTTCCTCAGATGTATAGGTGGAGTGTAGACTCCAGAGACAGGGCACTCTTTTTCAATTTTCTTTAAAAAATCAGATTTTACCAGATTTTCACTTTAACCACATGAAACAATGTTCATGTGAATACATTTAGGTTGTGCTATGATACTGTAATTTAAAGGAGGTATAACAAAGCTGGTAGTGTGAGCTTTCATAGACTTGAGCCTACTTCCTCAGATACATGTTTGGAGAGAAGAGTGCAGAGACACATCATAGGTAGGCTTAAGTCTGCAAAATTTCATGCTACCAGCTTCATTCTTTCAGTTAGGGGCAAAGCAGGTGGGCAGGAAGGAGCTGCCTGAAGATGCTCCCAGCCCGATCACCACAGGGCTGTGGTGAACACACGCTGCAGCCCCATATTTGGGGCCAGATTTGGGCTGCCTAAGGTGACCTTAGTGCAGCCCCAGGGCAGCTTCTGGTTCCACGGGCAAGCGTCATGTAAAAGCTATGCCCCCAGAGTGGCCAGAAGCCACCCCCATCTGCCCGTCTTAGTCTCTTGACTCAACAAACATGCATCTGAGGAAGTAGGCTCAAGTCTATGAAAGCTATGAAGCTATCATAGACTTCTTTCTTTCAGCTAGTCTCCAGGATGCTACAAGATCCTTTTGCCTACTGACACCTAAGGAGAAAGTGCCTTTGATGGATACTTGAATGCAGGGTTTCAAACTTCTGAGCAGGTCTTATTGCTCCTTCCCAATTACTCTGAAAAACTTTTAAAAGAATATAAACAAGTTTTCAATGTCTGGAAATAAATAGTAATTTTTGATGGAAACTGTCTCTCTCTCTCTCTCTCTCTCACACACACACACACACACACACACACACACCCCACCCGACATTTGCCTGCCAGGAGATGAGAACAGACTGCAGCTACTGACTTGTGATGAAATATAGTCTAGCCATGCACAAAGGCAGGGACATCAGTATGGGGGTGCAGGGAATGGGGACCACACCAAATTCTAAGGGCAGGGTGACATTGCTGCTCCCCAAACATCAGCCTTTGGGGCAGAAATGGGCTTTAAAATGCTGAAGAGATGGTGTGAGTGGGGTAATGAGAAAAGGAAGGAGAAGCTCCAGTTTTTTTAAAAAAATAAATAAATTTTAACTTGGAAAAAAAAACATAGCATCTTCCCAAATTTTCACTTTAGCCACATGAAACAATGTATATGTAGATACTGTAATTTAAAGATATAATTTTAATAAATAATATTTTTTCTAGTTGTTTATGTACCAACTATTGCTATTACATTTTGGAATATGTAATTTGATTTACGAATAACAAAAAACATTACTAAGGATTGTGGGTGGTATGGTATGGGAGGAGGTCAATGGGGGAGGTCACACCATGAGTACACACGCACTGGGTGATGCCAACCCTTGTGACGCCGCTGCGCAAAGGCATTCTCTTCCTTATAGTCTCCTCTGTATGGCCTTAAAGATTGCTATACCTTCCTTGGCTTTCAAACTGATGCCAGCATCAAAAAAGCAACTCTCTTTAGTGATTTTGTTCCGCTGCAAACAAATAAAGGCTCTGACAAATCCTAGTCGAAGAACAAATCTCTCGAGTGTGTACATAGAGAGATGAATTGTGTTGGGTGGTAGAGTAGATTGGATACAAGCCTTGAGCTCAGTTGTATATACCTCAATGTAGATATGTTCCCAGTGTGTGGAATATCAGGCAGATACAAGTAGATACATTCAAGTACCAATCAGATAACAAACAAAAGAGAATAAAAAACCATCAAGGCCTCATCCTTGCTTGCCAGCTTTAAAAAACAACAGCATGCACACTACCAGTTCTTTTTCTTTTACAACAGTCAGATAGGCACCTAATATAAGACAAAATACACAGCTTCTGGTTTTTTGTTTTTTGTTTGTATTTATTTGTTTTGTTTTGTTTTTATGAATGACCTAGAGAGCATGTTTATAATGCAATGTATAATCTCATTAATGGAGTCAAAAGCAGAATGTTTACACCTCCAACTTTGTGGTACAGCAGTGGGATTTTCTACCTCCACTGTACTTAGTTTATGATCATCCTGATATAAATACATCTTTACATTATTCACAGTAGAAACAAACATATGACTTAAGTATTTAGAGATACTATTTCCTCAGAAACTATCGCTCTTCAAGTATACTCTGAATCTTCTCTGTTTGTCCTGCTCACATTTCAGGAGTCTTATTATGCTAAGTGTTGCTTAAAATAATACTGTGCCTGTAACAAATGTATCTTGTAGACCCTGGTGTACAAGTGTTCTTATTCACACCAGTATATTCCAGACTTGAAAAATATCAGCACATTAAATAGGAAATATTTACAATTAATAAATCATGCTTTGCATGTAAATAGTGTCAGTTGGGAATGTGAGCAACTGAAATTTAATAAGCCTACTTCCTTGTCTTTGAAGGGTTTTGCTTGTCCTTCTTGATTTATAGTGGCAACCTAAAGAGCAGCTCCCATCTTCTGGTGCTTGAATTTGGAAATGGAGAAATAGAGACTTCCTATAAATCACAATTGATTGTGTTAAGATCTATGCTTCTTTTAAAATATGCTTTTCTTCAACCCAACCCCCCTGCTATATTGTGCACTAGTGCTTTAGAAAGTAAGCATTAAATCCCATGGATAGAAATATGGCACAGAGTACAAACCTGCTGCTGTGATGCATAGGTGAAGTACTGATGCAAGCTTCTCTTTCTAAGCATCATGCATGGTGTGATGCAGTTGAAAATCACTCCACATACTAAAACTTGATGATTATAATTATAGGGCTTTTTAAACTTTTCAAACTACTTATGAAAGAATAAGCATTAATACCAAAACACTATACCTGCCATATATTGTACACTCAATGTGAAAGGCATGGTATGCCTTTTAAAAAAAAAAAAATTAATTTTTAAACAATGGTTTGAAAACAAACCTTTGAAACAAATTTGAATGATGTAACATAGTAATGATGTAACAAAGTAACATAGTAGAGGGTGTTACAGTTTCTCGGAATCAAATTGTTCCATCCTCCTGTAACAACTTGATCCTGAAATCTGATAGAGCTATAAGAAGTACACACAGTTGCCTTCCCCCTTCAACCTCTTACTATTAAGGTACAGAAAAATTTGTTCCTGGGACATTCAGGACAAAGTTCAGAAATATATTTTAAAATGGTCTGGAAGTGGTTTCAAAACATGTTCGCTGCAGTTCAAGGCATTTTTTTTTTTTTTTTTTTTTACTGCAGAGAACATGTGTGGAAACCACTTCCTCTGCACACATAAACCACCTATCTTCATCTGCTGTGTGCCTGCTGTGGAAAGACCATTGTTGAATCTATACCAGTGTTACATAAATACTTTTGTACAAAACCTAAATGCTGGTGTCCAAAATATATCCACAGTGCAAAATTATATTGCACTCTGAGACAACTTTAACTGTCATGACTCCATGGAACATAGGGCTTGTAGTTTCATGAGGTATTTAGAGTGCTGTAGTCCAGTGCTATTCAAAATGCTGGTCCCTGTATCAATGCTGGTCCATGAAACAAAAGTGTCCACTCTGTGGGGAGTTTTCTGGAAAGAAAGTAATAGTTGTAGTCAGTGGCTACAAATATGTCACCCATTCCTGGAACATTAGGGGGGGATGCCAATCCCCACATCACATAACCTGTGAAACACTGCTATAGTGTACTCCACTGAACTACAGCATTAGATCTCTCTGGTAGAGAATTCTTTCACCAAATCACACATCCTAGGATTCTATAGTATGAAGTCATGACACTTACATTGTTATCAGTTCTGTTATGGATAAAGCCTGGGACAAGTAATAGCCACCAGCTCCAGTAGCAGCAATCAGCATGGTTGAGTTTCCAAGAGTCCTGTAAGACTTGTGGTGCTATCTTGACCCCAGTGTTCACCCAGGTTAGTCTCTGGGTCAGCACGGGAACAGGCTGGTGTTCACACACCCATCCCCACACCAACCCAGGAGCTGCATGATACTCCTTACCTTTCTGGCAGTGTATCCAACTCAGAAGCCCCCCACTTGCCCCATCATGTGGGAATGGGCTTCCTGGCTGCACCCAAGTGCCTAGGCACCCTGTTTCTATGTCAGATGGGGTGACTGGGTGGCTTCTCAGTTGGATCTACCACCAGAAAGGTAAGGAATGGCGAAGGGGCTGACTGAACAGCTGCAGAGTTTCTTAAAAACTCCACAGAAAAGTAGGACTATTTTATCCTGGGGTAAAGGCTTTTCACCTTAGGTCAGGAGCTGTACAGACTGCCCCTAAGGGGCAGGCTGCAACCGCCTCTCTCTGCACTGGATCGGGGCTCTTGGACTAATGTCATATTGCACTAAGAGGTAACAAAATAGTGATAGAGTTTGGAAAATGTACCTTTTTGTATAACTCCAAGTATCTCCCACCAATTTTTTAATTATTTGTTTGTTTGTTTGTTTGTTTATAGCACTTATAGAAGCTTAGTGCTTGTTCCCATTGCAGTTTTCTCCGAAGCAGGAATCGGGGTAAACAACTCTCGTACCCATTTGAACATGCTTCTGATCCTCATTGGATTGATTCCAGGAGGAAAGAGGCGGGGCAAACACAAATAACTCGGGGTTACTTGATACTGGGTTGTTTTGTTGTTGTTGTTGTTGTTGTTTTGGCGGTTCTTTTCACAGGAATTGATACTGAAGTGAGTTAAATAGGTGGGAACGACAGATTGGAATCGCAGCATTCAGCAGGGAAGAGACAAACGGTAGAGAGGTGTTTACCACCTTCCTCAGTTTATGACAGATCCACCATTTCTCCCCCCTCTCAGTGCTGCCTTTGTACTTGTCTTTTTTAAAAAAAAGTTAACTGAGTGCATATTCGATTGATCGCTTTTGCAACTCCCAGAAGTCCCCTGTTTCTCTCCCTCCCTGTGCTTCCAGAAGTCCCCCCGTTTGCCTTGCCTTTGCCAGTCCTCCATTTCTCTCCCTCCCTGCTCCCCATTTCTCCCTTCTCTCCAGGCCTTCTTCCCCCTCCTCCATCCCCAACTTGGGGGCTTTCCCTCCCTCCCTCCCTCCTCCATTCCTGCCATCAAATGATTGACACCCAGAGCACAAATAGGAACAAGAATCATGCAAAAAAAAAAAAATGCTTACTCTGGAGTAAGGTAAATCTTGTTTGTAGTGCAGATAAGGGACCTTTTGGAATCAATTTCTGACACGCAGCCAAGCCAGTTCAGAAATTGAGTCATTCCTCCAATGGGAATGAGCCCATAGAGTTAGAAGAGACCACAAGGGCCAGCCGGTCCAAACTCCTGCCATGCAGGAACATACAGTCCATGCTCTCCTGACAGATGGCCATCCAGCCTCTGTTTAAAAACCTCCAAAGAAGGAGATTCCACCACACTATAGCCCACCTTCTTCCCAAAATGGTATCCAAGGCAGTTTTACGATAGTGTAAAAAACAAAAACAGTTAAAATATTGATTACAAAAGTTAAAAGAGAATTAAATAGGATATTACTAAAAACATGGTCAAAACAGTTTAAAAACAATTAAAACATATTTATAAGCATGGCTACATGTAATTAACGGTTTGAGTTTTCTTAAATTTCTTCATATCAAAGTGCCACAGTATTTTACTTAGGGCCACCCTGTTCTATAGTCTGCTGTGCTGTCATGCATCTTTATGCTTTTGCTGTACTTGGCTTCATAATCACAGCATGAACAATTGATCTGTTACCATGTTTAATCACAGTAATTAAAGGCACAGTGCAGCCGTCCAAATACGTGCTCCTCTGCACACACAGAGTACTGAGGAGGAAAAAAAGTTGTGTCATAAATACTTCCTTCAGCATACTAAAAAAAAACCCTGTGGTTTCTTCAGCTTTTCGAGACTGGGGGCTGAGAGGTCATCGTGGCAATTTGATAGTATTCTCTTGGGTTCTCTTGCAGAACCTCTAAAATCCCCTTTACCACAAGGTGAAACTGAAATGGCACAAGATTATTAGAATCACAGGCCATAATACATTCCTGCATTCTTTTGTAAGAGCCTGACAGCATAAGCAGCCAGTTGGTTAGCATAGGAGAGACTGGTGAAAATTATGGCTTATTTATGTATTACATTAATAGCCCGCCTTTCCTTCAAGGAGTTTGATACAATCTAGTGGCATCACAAGGGTTGGTGTCAGCCTGTGTGGTAACTCACAGTGTCACCCCTTCCACTGACCTCCTCCCATATACCAAACCATGCAGAATCCTTAGTTATGTTTTTTGTACTAACGTTACTCATTAATCGTAATTCCTGTATGTTACTGAAAGGTAATGGTAACAGTTGTGACATAAACAACTAGCAATATTAAAATTATACCTTTAAATAACAATATCATACCCACAGTCTAAAGGCATTTACATATACATATATGTAGTTTCATGTGGTTGAAGTGAAGATTTGATAAAATGTGGTGTTTTAAAAGATTTTAAAATTATTTTTAACTTGTTTAAAAAATAAAATTTAAAAATGGGGTCTTCTTTCATATCCCACTGAGACTCATTCATTCCATCCCTTCAGCATTTTAATGGGATACAGGTGAATGCCACGGCCCATTTCTGCCAAAAGGTAGATGTTTGAGCAGTGGTGTCATTCCCTTAGTGTACCTGGTGCAGTCCACACTCTTTGCACCCCCTTAGTGATCCCACTAATACAATCTACATAGTTTTCTCCTCCTTCCACCTGCACTTTATCTTTACAAGAATCTTGTGAAGTACTTGATTCTGACAAAAAGTGATTAGCCCAGTGTCATATAGTTTGTTTTTTTTACACTAATACTCCACTTTTTCTTTGGTGAATTGAATGCAGCATAAATAACTGTCCTCCTCACTTGATCCTCACAATATAGGCCAGGCAGAGAGAGAAGATGACTAGGCTAAGGTTGTCCAATGAATTTCATGGTTCAGGTAGAACCTAAATCTGGATTTCCTAAGGTTTGAACCAATATTCTAGTCCAGAAGGGGCAACTATGGGCTTCCAGATGTTTTTGCTCCCATAACCCATCACTATTAGCTGTCTTGGATAATGCTGATAGGCCTAAAACATCTGGAGGCTGATAGTTGCCCACCTCTGCTCTAACCACTACACCACACTGGTTTTGAGTAAATATGTAAGTAGGCCAGGTTGTCCTATTGCCCTTTACAGGGACTCTTTCAGCAGATTCTTTGCTAAGCTTTTGACCAGGCCATCTGTAACAAATTATAACAATAAAACAGAGGCAGAATTCTGAGTGGATGGCTTAATGGAGTGTGCTATTGCAAAGTAAAGGGAGTGGGTGCACTTTTACATGTTCTTCCACATTAAAAAACATCACATTCCACAAATGAAAACCTAGCATATCAGGGACAAAGGTCCCAGCCCAGTTCTTTCCCTGTTCATATTTTATGGGGCTTTGATGGGTTGAGAGGCAATACATAAATGCTATAAATTAAATTAAATATTTACTGGATGCTTTTTTAATTTGCATGGAGTTTTATAGTATACAAAAATGCCCCCCACCCTGGCATTTGGAAGAAAGGAAGCCCATTCTAGCTTGTCTGTATGTGACCACTTCATTTTGGTGTGTGTAGACTAACCCTCAGAAAGTATGAGGTCATTAGTGCGTTTTCCCATCTTCATATTTTGCAAATGGATATAATTTATGGGTACTAAGTATGACTAGTTATCCTTAATCCTCAAACACAGTCTAAATGAAGTGTGCTATGCATAAATGATTTCAACATTGCTTTAAAAATTAAACTGCATTGATTCTGCTTAATGAAATGCCCGATGCCCTCACACAGAAGTTAGTACTCTGTGGTGTGTCCAAAATTCCTGATTTGAAAGTGAAGCCTTATATCAACACTTCAGAAAATTCTGCTTTCAGCCACCCTACTGTTCATAAATGCGATCGTTGGATAGCCATGGGGCTACTTCCCCTTCTTTTAATCTTCTCTTGTCTCCAGAGCTTTGACAAATTGCCCTGTTAGCAACAGAAATCAATTGGTTGTTTAGTGATTACCATAAGTAAAAAGTTAGCAGCAAGCACTTGTGGCAGCTGTCACGCTTACACAGCTTTCAACTCATGCTGGGCAAATATTACACTCTTAAAAAACAAGAAACCTCAAAGTTCTTATCTTAATGTTTAAACAGTATAGAAACAGTATTAGCATTTCTGGCATTTGGTCCATGGGCTGTTGACTTCAAATGATGTCACCTTTCAACATGTAAGCCTTGGTATCCTTGAAAAATATACTGATGTTAATCATGGTCTGGCTCTCATCAAACAAATTCCACAGACCACATATACTAAGAAGTGCCAATTTCAAAAGGGTAATTCCAAAGAAAATCCACTCTAAGTAATACAGATTATTAAAGTTACTCGGGGTGGGTGGGTGGAAAGGGAAATCCATGACTTCATTGATGCATGTAATCCACCAATGAGGGCCACATCTATTTCACCTACCCTCATAATGTTCATTTCTGTGGCCAGTTTGACAGCTGGTAGCCATCTTTTTGCTGTATGTGTGTGAGAATGTGTGTATGTAGTCTTTGTTCAGTTTGTCACTGTCAAGTAGCTTTCTCTAAGCGCTGACATTCTTTACTGTGTTCTATAATAACTCCGGAAACCTGAAATGGAATTGACATGTTACAGACAAAGCACTGGGACAATTGTAAGATTAATGGGGACGTGGGGCATTAAAGCAAGGCTCTGAAGAGTAAAAATATTAAAGAACAGTTGTCTTAAAGAATTAACAATAATAACAAGAAAAACACATTAGAGTAAAATGTAATTTGTTTGATGTTCTTATTCAAAGTAGTTCTATATAAAGTATTTGGGGTTGTTATTCCTTGCATTTATTTGATGAAAGTGAAATGGTTGAGAAAAATATTCAAATCAGAAATACTTTAATTATTTGAATAATTTTACTAATCTGCAGTTACTAGCTGCAATATTTTATAGTATGAAGAGATAGAAAATGCTCTCAAGAACAACTAAACTTTGCTGCTCACAAGATACACAAGAACATTTTTCTGTGATTGTCTAGTTGTGTCTGACTGCAGGGGGTGGTGCTCATCTCTGTTACTAAGACAAGGGAGCCAGCGTTGTCTTATACGACTCCATCGTCATGTGGCCAGCATGACTATATGCCAAAGCACATAGAAGACTGTTGCCTTCCATTGAAGTGGTACCTATTTATCTACTTGCATTTTTACACACTTTCAAACTTTTGTGGAAAGGCAACAATGTTTTTTTTCTTAACAAAAAACCTGTATCTGGATGACAAATGTTAATCACTAGAATTCAAATAGGGGAGATGTTTCTTTTGCTGTCATTCTTTATGATTATAGCTAGACGGATGAGGTATGTTCTCACTCAGAAAAAGTTAGAAAACATTATGAAGTCGAAGGCTTTCATGGCCAGCATCCATAGTTTTTTGTGGGTTTTTCGGGCTATGTGGCCATGTTCTATAAGAGTTTATTCCTGACGTTTTGCCAGCATCTGTGGATGGCATCTTCAGAGAATGCTAACCTGGAAGAGAATATGACTTTGTCATAAGGAACCATAATGAGGGCAGCTTGCCAGGTTGCTTATAAAAGATACAGGTGAGTTTCTTATTCTGTTAGAAGGTGTTAAGAAGCTCAAAGTGTAGCCAAATAATCATATAAATCACTTTGCAGTATGAGCAGGTGTACAAACTCCTGATGAAGGAAATGATGTTATTTCACCCTTTAATAGGGTTGCCAAGTGTAGTATGGTGGATAAGTGTTGGACTGGAAGATCAGGGTTCATATCCTCATTCAGCCGTGCAAACCTATTTGGTAAACTTGGACAAGTCACACACTCTCAGACTCACCGGAGGGGGGGAGCAATGGCACCTCCGCCTGAACAAATCTTGGCAAAAAAAAAAAAAACATAAGTTCACCTTAGGGTTACCATAAGTCGGAATTGACTTGAAGGCACACAACAACAGCAACAGTTTTGCTAGACTGAGAGCAGACATATGGGCATAATTGGCATCTGTCTGGTTCTAGTTCCTGAATATCTATTGAGAGATGTGTTCTTCCAAGTGAATAACTATTTTTAAGTTGGACATCTGTCTATATGCACGTACAGGCCTATCCTGTTTGAAAGAAGTGTCATTATCCAGGATGCCCAGGATGCAAATGATGCCACAGTTGCATAGTTTTAGCTGAGAACTGTTAGTAACCACAAGTAGTTTTCCACTTTTTGTTTTCTCTTCTGAATTTGTCTTGTAGTAGATTGCTTCTGGCTGAGATAATCTGTTTGTTTTTTTCCTCTCTTGCTGGGTGAGTGAGTGAGAGATGCATGATGGGAGAAATGTATTCCTAACCACAGAATATAAAAACAAGAAGGGCCTGTAGTATAGGATCCAAGAGAGATCTCTGGAAAACAATCATTTTCCATGTTTACACAGAGGTAGACTTCCTAGTGGTGGGTTAAGGAGCCACATCTTATTTCTTTCATTGAATTGTTTCTCTATTGGTAGGTACGTGGTACTTTTAATTCAGTAAAATTGCAATAGCAACACAAATTTCAGTACTAAAGATTGGTAAATTGAAAAACATTGGGGCTGTACAGACAGCCCCGAAGGGGAAGCCTCCAGCCACCCCTTTTACAGCCAGGTTGGGGCCATGGCAACTGCACACCATGGCCCTGATCTGGCCTTTCCAGAGCGCAAAAAGGAGCCGCAAAAAGTGGCTCCTTTTCGCACCCTGGAAAGGGTGCAATAGCAACAACATTGTGCCTTTACAGCACTCTTTCGGTGCTGCGTCACACAGATGTAGCACCAGAAGAGCGCAGTGACACTGTGCAATGCAGCACGCAGTAGTGTACCACCCTGGAGGCGGAGCCGGAGCATGCATCATGTGGATGCTATGCCCAGACTCCGCCCCCAACCCAGCCTTTAAGGCCCGACTACACAGGGCCAAAGATGGCATTATGCATCTCTGATCACATTTCCCCTATTTCTCCCCCTCTACCATTCAACAACAACAACAAAACCTGCATTCAAATGCCATCCATTTTCTCATGCAACATACACCAGAAAGAAGAAGAAAAATGAGCAATGATTCATCTCACCTGTAGGAATAAGCCTGACTAAGGCCCTGAACAGACTGGTGATAAATGCCAGTATCAGGGTGGATTGGGGGCATGGCGATCACACACAATGCACAAGCCACACTCTCTCAACCTCATGATGACAAACCTCCTCTGAAAAAAATTTGCCAAGAAAACCCTGTTCTTAGGGTTGCCATAAGTCAGAAATGACTTCAAGGCACACAACAACAAAATGTCAGCATATATGTGTGGTTTTATTTATACATAACTAGAGTAGGAAGAAAAACCTTATCTGCAAGGATGGTACAATACAGATCTGAAGGAATCTGCAGCTAGGAAAGCAGTCTGGTCATTTTTTAAAAAATTACATCTTTACATCCAGTTAAAGTGGCTAGCTTCCTCATTAGCACAAAATGATCAAAGAATTTCCAAGCAATACTAAATTTGCACCAAGAGAACAGTAGCTGAAAATATGTTTAATTATTAGCTGGAACATTTGACACTTGGTATATGTCTAGATTTTTGCACAAGTCAAATGAAGATAACACTGGGTCTTATCTTAAGACAGACTCATCCATGTCACATTTTTGCTTACTACTACTACTACTAATAATAATAATAATAATAATTTTTATTTTTACCCCGCCTTTCCATAGAGATGATCAAGGCGGCTTACAAAGGATGAAAACATTACAATACAAGATAAAAACAATTACAATATAAAAGTTAAAAACATTGCTACAAGAAGTGGGAACAGGAATCAATATAAAACACGTATAACAAGGGCAGGAAATGGAGAAAACGATCGAATTTATAATGGACCGTGGTCAGTAGGGAAACAGGGGTAGAGAAAAGAATGAAATAACTAGGGTGGGAATGCCAACCGAAATAAATGTGTTTTTAAGTTTTTCTTAAAAGAATCTAACGACGCAGCGGAGCGGAGCTCTACGGGGAGCGTATTCCAAAAAGAAGGGGCGACGATGGCAAAAGCCCTCTGTGAGGTCCTCACAAAATGTGACCTAGGGGCCTCCAACAGATTTGTCCCAGACGTTCTGAGTGTGCGGGGTGGATTATATGGGGAGAGGCGGTCCTCCAAGTACCCTGGGCCCAAGCCATTTAGGGCTTTATAGGTCAAAACCAACACCTTGTATTGAGCTTGGAAGCGAATAGGCAGCCAGCGAAGATCTTTTAAGATGGGTGTTATATGGTCCGACCTGGAACTACCAGCGACCAGTCTAGCTGCCATATTCTGCACCATTTGCAGTTTCCGGGTTTGGTACAAGGGTTGCCCCATGTAGTGCGCATTGCAGAAATCCAGTTGAGAGGTTACCAAAACATGTACAACAGTTTCAAGGTCCCCACGGTTCAGGTAGGGACGCAGCTGGCGTATCAGCCAAAGCTGATAACAAGCACTCCTGACCGTAGCATCCACCTGAGATGTTAGCTGGAGCGACGAATCAAGGAGCACTCCCAAGCTGCGCACCGAGTCCTTCAAGGGGAGCGTGACCCCGTTCAGGACCGGGTGACAGATCTCACCACCCGATGTGATGTTGGGATGCCAGTTGCGCGGTGGTGCTGCACGGGAGCCCCTATGAGGTGTGTGGGGCAAGGGAGGTGGGTAAGAAAGTGGATTCGTATCAAAAGGAGGCGAGATCGATGCGTCATATCTATCT
This sequence comes from Sceloporus undulatus, assembly GCF_019175285.1. Lineage (NCBI taxonomy): Eukaryota > Metazoa > Chordata > Lepidosauria > Squamata > Phrynosomatidae > Sceloporus > Sceloporus undulatus. The sequence continues at coordinate 334,114,573 of NC_056522.1, forward strand.
CTCCTCCTTCCACTTTCCTAACCAAAGAGGGCCTGAGGGTCAGCCCAGTCGTACCACAAACCCTGTCACGGCTCCTCTGCAACGCAAGGTCCATAAAAAATAAGACCACATTATATACGATCTATGCAAGATAAAAAACTGCGACCTGGCGTGCATTACTGAGACCTGGCTTGGGGCTTGAGAGCGGGCGTGTGGGCCCAGGCCTTCCAGCCGAGTACTCTTTAAGGGCCAGTCCTAGGTTAGTGTGGGGGGGGGGGCGGTGTTGCCTTGGTCCTACACACCTTTTCCTTACCAGGATCCCAGTCCGGAAACGCTTACAATCGAGTGTATTTACCTGACCCTGAAGGCCGAGGACCGTCTGGGGATCTGTTGTCTACAGGCCACCCCGTGCGCTAAACGACTCCCTGCCGCGCTGATGCAGCTGGTCCGGCGCTGGTGTTGGAGTCCCCTGGCTTCTGTCCTGGGGGCCTCAACATCCCTTTCGAGGGCTCGTGATATCCAACAGGTGCAGCTCGGAGTTCATGACTACCTTGACAGCCATGGGCCTGTTCCCAATTAGTCTCGGGAGGCCAATGCATTGTGCTGGTATACTCTCGATGTGATCTTCAGTTACGGATATGGAGGCTCCGTGGGTAGAAGATTTCTGCTATCTCTCCCCTGTCATGGACGGATCATTTCTTGTTTGAGGCTCGAATCAAGGCACTACCTTTAACCCCCCCGGGGGTGGTGGACCTATTAGTATGGTCCACCCTTGAGGCTGATGGACCCTATAAGGTTCCAAGAAGCCCTAGAGGGTTACGACTGGCACTGACCGTTCTGTTGATGCCCTGACCGGACATCTGGGATACCAACCTTTCCAGGGCTATACACAGTATCGCTCCCAAGCGTCCTTTCCGGCCTGCTTCCATAAACAACCGCGTACATGGAAGACCTCAGGGAAAGGAACGGGCTGCGCAAGGACAGAGCGTAATGGTGAAGATATCAGCGCTTATCCGACATGACACTCCTTCGCTCTCATTGAAAGCCCACGAGTGGCAATAGGTGCAGCGAAGAATTCGTTCTTTGCTGCACTGTATTGCGTCTGCAGCGTCGATCCAGCAGAGCTGTTCAGGGTTGTGGAGGGAGCTAACTCAGCTCCCCCCCTCCCTGAGCCCTATTCTGCGAAACCATCTAAAGCCTGCTGCGGCGAATTTACAACTTCTTTGCGGAAAAATCTCGGATAAGGGCTGATCCGACGCCAGTATTTATGCAGATCGTATAGAAGGCATCCGAAGCGTCCGTGGCCCCTGTTATACTGGTCACTTTGAGTTTGTTAGTCCCGAGGAAGTGGACAAGTCCTTGAAGTGTTAGGAAGACGACTTGCTCCCTTGATCCCTGCCCTCATGGCTGGCAGCTCAGGGGGGAGATGCGGTGTTAAAACTCTCTACACCACATTATTAATACTTCTCTAAGGAGGGTCAGTTTCCATCTAAATTAAAATTGCAGTGGTTAAACCCCTGCCTCAAAAAGCCCTCCTTGACCCTCTGATCCATAAAATTATCGGCCCATCTCGCTGGCTGCCTTTTCTGGGGAAGGTGTCGAGAGGGCCGTCGCCTTTTCAGCTTCAATCGATTGGAGACACCGATTTTCTGGACCCATTTCAAACTGGCTTCCGGGTGGGCTATGGAGTTGAGACTGCCATGGCGCCTTAGTTGACATCTCAGTCGGCTTTCGATACCATCAACCATGGTATCCTTCTGGAGCACCTGGGGAGCTGGGCATCGGGGGCACTGCTTTGCAGTGGTTCCGGTCCTACCTCTCGGGCAGACTCCAGATGGTGGAGCTGGGGGACTGTTGCTCCATAAGAGGGCCCTTACATTGTTGTCCCGGAGCGATCTTGTCCCCATGCATTCAACATTTCCATGAAACCGCGGGGAGATCATCCGGAGACACGGGGCGCGGTGTTATCAGTACGCTGATGACACCCAAATAGTCTTCTCTGTGTCTCCGACTGATGCAGTAACTAGGATGGCATCTCTCCTCTAGATGCTGCTTGGTGTCGGTAATGGGCTGGATGAGGGAGAACAACTCAGTGTGAATCCAAGGAAAACGGAAGTACTTGGTGATAGGTTCCCCTGTTT
>NC_056522.1:334119441-334156415 GCF_019175285.1 Sceloporus undulatus
GATCCCGCTCACGGATCCCGCTCTGCTATTCTCGCCATCTTGGCCGGAAGCCTGCAATTGTCTTTAACCTAATCTGAATGAATTTAAGTCTCCAGGACCAGATGAACTACAGTCAAGGTTATCAAAACGCAAATGTAATCTCAGAGCCATTGGCAATAATCTTTGAGAATTCCTGGGGAACAGGAGAAGTCCCAGCAGGCTGGAGGAGGGCAAGCGTTGTACTCACCTTTAAAAAAAAAGGGGGGGGGGAGATCCCAACAATTACCTCCCAGTTAGCTGACATCAATACCAGGAAAGATTCTAGAGCAGATCATTAAATAGAGAGTCTGTGAAGATTTAGAAGGAAATGCCATAATCACAAAATGTCAACATGGGTTTCTCAATAATGAGTCATGCCAGACTAGTCTGATTTCTTTTTTTGATAAAATTACCAATTCGGTAGATGAAATGAATAATGTGGATATAGTATATCTTGATCTCAATAAGGCCTCTGACAAGGTCTTTCATGATATTCTTGCAAACGGGCTAGTACAATGTGGGTTAGACAATGCATCTGTTAGGTGGATTTGTAATTGATTGGCCAGCCGAATCCAAAGGGTGCTCAGCAATGGCTTCTCTGCATCTTGGAGATAAATGACCAGTCACAGGGTTCTGTCTTGGGCCCAGTGCTATTCAACATCTTTATCAGCTACTTGCATGAAAGAACCGAAGGGATACTTACCAAATTTGCAGATGACACCAAATTAAGAGGAGTAGCTGAAAACTGCATATGTCGCACCCACGTATGATGTGGGTGCACTATGTTTTGCTAACCAACACATGTGGTTCCAAATATTTCCAAAAATGGAAAACAAAACAGTGGCCAACAGATTGGAAACATTCAATATACTGTACATCCCAATTCACAAAAAAGGAGACCCAAAAGGCTGTAGCAACTATAGGACTGTAGTATTAATTTCCCATGCAAGCAAAATTATGTGCAAAATTCTGCAACACAGACTCCAACCGTACATGGAGAGAGAGATCCCAGAAGTACAAGCAGGGTTCAGAAGAGGAAGAGGTACCAGGGACAACATTGCAAACATATGATGACTAATGGAACACACCAAAGAATTCCAAAAGAAGATCAGCATGTGTTTTATAGACAATAGCAAAGCCTTTGACTGCATAGATCATGAAAACCTATGGAATGCCCTTAAAGACATGAGGGTGACAACAGACCTGATAGTCCTGATGAGAAATCTGTACTTAGGACAAGAGGCTACTGTTAGAACAGAATACGGAGAAACAGAATGGCTCCCAATTGGTGAAGGGGTTAGGCAAGGCTGCATCCTTTCATCCTATCTGTTCAACTTGTATGCAGAAAGTATCATACAAAGAGCAAGCTTGGCCACAGAAGAAGGAGGGGTAAAGATAGGAGGAAGGAATAGCAATAATCTGAGATATGCAGATGACCCCATACTATTAGCAGAAAAGATTCTAGACCCAGAACAACTAATAAGAAAGATAAAAAAAGAAAGTGAAAAGGTAGGCTTACTGCTCAACAAAATAAATAAATAAATAAATAATTTCCATGAAAGATCTACACAGATATAACCTAGACAATGAAACAATTGAGATAGTAAAAGAGTTCTCATACCGTGGATCAAATATTGATCAGAATGGGGACTGCAGTCGAGAAATAAGAAGACTAGGAATGGGAAGAGCAGCTATGAAAAAATTAGAAAAGATCCTAATGTAAACATATATAGCTGAGCATGAAAGTTAAAATTGTTCAAGCCATTTTTTCCCTATTACCATGCATGGTTGTAAGACCTGGACATTGAGAAAAACAGATAGGAGGTAAATCAGTTCATTTGAGCTTTTGTGCTGGAGAAAAGTCCTGAGGACACCATGGGCAGCCAAAAAGACAAACAAATAGGTCCTAAAATAGATCAAGCCTGAAATCTCCCTGGAAGCTAAGATGATAAAAGTTGAGGTTGTCATACTTTGGTCACAACATGGGAAGGAATGACTCACCGGAAAAAACAATAATGGTAGAAAGACTGGGCGACTGCATGCCAGATGGATAGACTCTATTAAGGAGCTCACAGGCATGAAATTACAGGATCTAAGCAGAGCAGTGGAAGATAGGGAATCTTGGAGATGTCTCATCCACAGGGTCGCCATGGGTTGGGATCGACTTGAGGGTGACAACAAATATATAAGGTAAACAATCTGGTAAGTTAAGGTCAGGCAACTTCCTTTTATTTTAGAGGACAGCATGTGCGTGCGCGCGCACACACACACACACACACACACACACACGACTCCTCATCTATACATCCTCAACATCTAGGAGACCTCCCTTCCCCAGCTGATTTAGGCCAATAAGAACATGTTTTTCAAAACCAGAACTCATTTTGGGTTTTATAAGAGAAGCACCCCATGCCTAATACAGGCCAAGAGCTCAAAATAGGACTATATGCCAACTGGGTATGAGCAGACATTTGGGGCTAAGAAAAATGGGGCAAGGATGCAGTAGGGGGCCTAGGTGGGCTTCATGAGGCCAATGGATCATACTTTGCCCATCTTGTGTAGATATACTGTTAGTTCATGACCACTTTGTGCAGTAAACAAACAAGCTTCATTTATATACCGCTTCATACCGCCTAAGCAGTGTCTAAGCGGGTTACAGCTGTAAGCTAATTTGCCCCCAACAATCTGAGTACTCATTTTAGCAACCTCGGAAGGATGCAAGCCTGAGTCGAGCTTGAGCCCTTTTGCTGGTCTTGAACTCGCAACCTTATGGTTTTGAGTGAGTGGCTGCAGTACAGGCATTTAACCACTGCGCCACCAGGGCTCCAGTAGAGCATGACAATGGATTATTGGCAAGAAACCACAGTCACTTCAGAATAAGAAATGGAAGTCTACACTACATAGAGTAATGAGTGCACATAGGATAAGATGCTAGGGGTGCAAAGTATTTGGAAATTATTTCCATACATGGTATAGCAATTTGCTTTTATTTTCATGCCTACACTCTACAGAATAACTGGGCAAGATATATGCTCTGTTGCTTAGCATGGGACCTTATGACCAGATTCTTGGTGGTGCACTTCATGTTAACTCCACCTCCTCAAAAGGTGACTTATATGTTTATTTGCAAAGAGCCTTTTACAGATGGATTGATTCAATCAGGAAAGCTGTGGTCCTGAGCTAACAGAATGTGAGCAGAGCTGTTGATGACAGGGTGTTTTGAAGGTCTCTCACCCATAGGGTCACCATAAGTGGAGGTCAGTTATGGCAGATAACAACAAAGGTGTATTGAGTTTGTTTTTATCATAGACAGGAAGGATAAAAATGCCTAGTTACATATATATATATATATATATATATAGAGAGAGAGAGAGAGAGAGAGAGAGAAACAATGACAGATAGACAACGCAGTGTCATTCTGCATTCAAATGCTACTGAATGTCAGATTATAGTGTCCAGGTACAGAGGGTCCCTCCATAACTATCCCACATAGGTCTTAGTCATGTGAGGAGAGGGCAGGGGAGCTAGTCCTAGTAGTCTGTCAATAGCACATGTGAGAATGGTTCTCAGACACTTTTATATGTGTCCTGTGTCAGATCCTGCCCTGTCCAGGTATCAAAATTTAAGTTGTAAATCTCCTTACACTGTTTCCAGACTTTCCCACCCCAGAAACAAGTTTGTTTGCTAGGCCCCTTTATTTCTTCAGACTGGTAATTCTGCAACTCACTCCATTCCTATCTCCCTATAGCAATCCTCACCAGACCTCCTCATCTCTGCCCTAGGGATGCTGAATTGAACTGCTTGTGACATTATCACTCAGGTATGTCAGCCTCATCTGTTGTAATTTATACCTACTGCTGTTTTTCTGAGGTTACAATGAAAGATATGTTCGTTTAATGATAATTTGTTACCACACCTTCTAAGTAATCATTCTTTTCCTGGAAGAGCAAGCAAGTCCTGCCCTTTCTAAAAAGCTGAAATGGCAAAGTACACCACATACTGTGTGGACGTGTGGAACTGCCAGCAACAACTGTATGTGTTGGCTAATGAAAAACTACCTCCGAATGTCAGTTTCACATTCTAAAGTAGTGTGTGTAGTGTGTGGGAGGAAAAGAGAAAGGAACAGAGAGAGAGATCTTGGTAAAGAACATAAATTAATTATTAGTGTGTGCAAAATTACAACAAAGGAGCAGTCAGAGGTACAGAATAAAACAAGAGGAACATACTGCAACAAACAGAGTGTGGCATGGAATGCTCCTATTTAGAGTTCTACCCATTCATCCATGCCTTTTCCCAGGATATTCCATTCCCCCACTTTCTCACCTCCACCACCACTCATCTTTCATTTTAAATTTCAATAATCTTCATTCCATACCTACAGGGTATGCTTAGTGTTCACTGGCCTGGTTTGGGGCTTTTTTAACCTTCCAGGATCTCTCCCCTCCAAACCTAGGTTTCCTTTCCTACTTTTGTAAATCTTGAAGATAGTTGATCCCTTTGTCTCATAGGTATCACTTGTGTGCTGACCCCTTGCAATTAATTTGTTTTATTTATATACCGCTATTCCAAAGATCATAGCAGTGAACAGCAAGTAAGCTAATTAGCAAGTAAGCTAATTTGCCCCCAACTGTCTGGGTACTCATTTTAGTGACCTCGGAAGGATACAAGCCTGAGTCGAGCTTGGGCCCTTTTGCTGGTCTTGAACTCGCAACCTTGTGGTTTCGAGTGAATGGCTGCAGTACAGGCATTTAACCACTGCGCCACCAGGGCTCCTTGTACATGTACCATTTTGGCTATAAATAGTTCAACATCAAAAAAATGAGTTCACAATTAGTTTACAGGATGGGACCATGTGGGCTGTGTTGAAATGAACCATTTCATCACTTCTGGGGTCCAATGCCATGGGAACAATGCTACATGGGAGGCAGAATCTGTTGAAGCACTATGTGGCATAACCTTGACAGCATAGGTAGAGGCAGCAGGAGTGCAGGGGGGTACACCAGTATGGCCATGAACCTAGTAAGGAGCTGGAAAAAAACTGGTTCCTCATTGCCTCCACTACAGCTCTGATAAAACTGCAGCTTTTAGCATAGTGCACCACCAAGAATCAGGTTATAATGTCCCACGTTACCAAAACATACTGACAGGTTGCTGAAGGCAGGCGGTATAATAATTTTATATTGGATCCAATCAGAGTGCTGTGGCTTTTCTGTGTGAAATCCCTGTTTCTCTCCCTACTATAGCCTGTGTTCTAAGGAAGAAGGAAATGACTACTGAAGTAATTTGGTTAAGGAGAGTGGATAATTAACTTCCTGCATTAAGGCAGCCCAGTCTTTATATAGCAATTGATTAATCTAACTGAGCCATTGAAATTAATCTGAACAAACACTGAATTTCCCAGTATGGTGTATACATCAAGTAAAATTTACTGCATACTACAGTTGTTCCACTACTGGTGAAAACAGGTGATAACACAATGATAATTTTATTGGATCAACTACTTTTAATATTTTTTTAAACTCTGCTTGAAATGTTCATGTGACAGCAATATTGTGGAGGTTTGTGTGTGGTCCATGTCTGCATGAGAGACTAGACTTTACCAAAAGCCAGGTATCAAGGAGAGCCAGTGTGGTATAATGCTTTGAGTGTTGAACTATGATTCTAGAAATCAGGGTTTAGAACCCAAGGCAAATAATCACTTGAGCATAAATACATCAACATAAATACATCAATATTCCTCAGCATAAATTCTCACTCTCTCTTCCCAGCCCAAATACACACTGAGATACAAAAGTGTTGAATGGCTTTATATAGCAATTGATTAATCTAAACTGAGACGTTGAAATTAATCTGTTGGATGGCTTCAAAAGACAATGAAATAAAAGTTGGATGGCTTCAAAAGGCAATTAAACAAATTAGCTGAAAATATGGCTATGGGTGGCTAGTAGTTTTGATATTACCACAAGTAAAGGAGGCAGTGTGGCTTTAAATACCAGGTGCTGAAGAACTGCCTTGAGTCCCTATGCCAGGAGCAAGAATGGGATATATATAAATAAACAAATAAATAAATAATAAGAGCAGAAGGGTGTCGCTGTCCTCATGTCCTTTTTGTGTATGCTTCCCAATCTGGTTATTGACTGTGCAGAATGCTGGATTAAGTACCCGTCTGGTCTGATCCAGCATGGATCTTGTGGTTCTTACTATGTTTCTTCTGTTTATTTAGCTGACATGAAAAAGGGAGGATGTTGTCATTTGAAATGTCTGGTGCATTGCACCAGTGTAAATCAAGAGTATTTTTATGGGGTGGGGAGCATTTCAATTGGGACTAGGGATGCAATTGTGTTAATATGTACTGTAGGCCTGTAGGCCAAGCTGATTGGGGATTTGGGGAATTGTAGTCCAACATATCTGGAGGGTACCAGGCTAGGGGAGGTAAATGCAGAGGCCAGTTGAGGAATGGCGAAGGCAGATTTTTGCTTAGGAAAGGCCAGAGTGAAGTGCAGTGAGGGTTAATGTAAGCTTCCATCAGGAAAGGTTCATGAATTCACATTGGTCTAAGGATCTATGGATCCAGTGGAAAGGCCACTGTCGTTCAAACCGCATTTGAACTTTGGAGTTGAAGCAGCACTGACAGTGTAAAAAAGTCATGAATGCTAAGCACAGCTACTGCCTTCTCTCAGTTGCTATTTTCTTTCACAACATTGTCCACCAGCTGATTCTGGTTTTGCCTTGTGTCAGGTTGAAACATCATTTGCCCTTTGGGAAAAAGAGAGAAATAACAGTATAGAAACTTGATTCAGTTCGGCTGCACTTGTTAAGGCAGAAAATATTTGTTTTCATAGGAACTCACTCACTAACCCTCTACCCCACCCCATGTGTCTAAATAGTCAAGGTTCATGTTGCCCAGGCCCTTGCCCTGGCTAGCCTCTCTCTGCTAATTTTCCACGGGTGAACAGGCAAGAAATAGGGCTTCCGGGGATGTTTTTCACACCTTCAACGATCTGTACAAGTCTAATCCATGTTCCTCTCCATCTAAAATAGTGTGTGAGTTAATTTTCTTAATGTGAAAACAAGAGGTTTGGGTAAACTGGTCCAGTAAATGCAGCAGAGAGAAATGTGATAGCACCATGGAGCTTGTGGAAGAGCGACAAAGACTTTTGCCAACAAATATTGTAAAAAGTCAGTCCCTGTGTTTCTCTTTGGAAAATGGAGAAGGAAGGCATCCAGCAAAGTAGCAAGGTTTTGAACCATAAATACACTGGCCTGCAATATGTACCAGAGTTTGCAATGTTACTTTTAACAAGCAATTTAATTTCTTAGAAGTAATTACAGTTGGCCCTCTGTATCCACAGATTTTACATCAACAAAGTCAACCATCCACAGCTTGAAAATATTTGAGAGGGGGAATTAAATTCCAAAAAGCAAACCTTGATTGTGCATTTTATATAAGGGAAACAATTTTTTAAAAATATTGTTTACAAAAGGTAAAACACAATTAAACCACCATTCCTTTTTTAAAACACAAGCTAAAATACAAATTTACAAAACTGAGGTCTCATTCAGAACTCTGGACTCTGGTTTCTCTTCAAGGCATATAAATCTTTCACCTTTTATGAAAGGAAACCATTTTACTACACCATTGTATATAATGGGACTTGAGCATTTATGGATTTGAGTATCCACAAAGAATCCTCTAAACAAACCCCAGCAAACACCAAAGACTCACTGTAGTTGTTCGATTCCCTGCTCGGTCATGGAATCCCACTGAGTGACCTTGGACAAATCACACACTCTCAGCCCCAGAAAATTTCATATTAAGTTCACCTTAGGGTTGACATAAGTCAAAAACAACTTGAAGGCACACACACACAAAAACAGGACCAAATGTTGTTGTGTGCCTTCAAATCATTTCTGACTTATGGCAGCTCTAAAGTGTACCACCAATCATAGGCATTCCTTAGCAGAATTTGTTCAGAAGAAGGTTGTCCTTGCTTTTCTCTGAAGTTGAGAGACTGTGCTTTATCACACTAGTGGGCAAACAGGATTTAAACAAGAGTTAAACTAGAGAAAAGCAGAAAATGCTTGAAGTTTATCACACGATGTTTCCTGGTTTTCTCTAGTTTAACTCTCATTTAAATCCCATTTGTCTGCTAGTGTGATAAAGCAGTCTGACTTGTTCAGGGTCGCTCAGTGGGTTTCCACAACTGAGCAAGCATTCAACCCTGGTCTCCCAGTGTCCTAGTCCAACACCCAAACTACTATACCATGCTGGCTCTCTATAGCTAGTAGCTATTACTTTTAATTACTTTAACAAAAAAATAGATGTGGCCTGTGGAACAAAACACACTCTTCCTTTCCACTTTGTCATCTTTGCAACCATCACAGTAGGGCACAAGGTACAGCACAAAATAGCTCTTAAACCATATTATATTCTTTCTGCACTGCTAAGTGACGGTGACATCATATAAATAACAAGAAGTTAAAGTTATAACATAAAAACAATGAAATGATTATTTGTTAAGATACAGTCATAAGGTAATGCAGTTATATATTAGTTCTTAGGGAAGACTCTAATTATAAATAACTCTTTAGGGATCAAGCTGACTAGATATGGTGTCAATGTGAAATTAAGCAGTTGTTGGAGGTCAGCAGCCTGTGAAACAATATTGAGGATCCTTTGTTATCAAAAAGTTCTCCATCATATATTGCCTTGGTACTAAATATCCATGCCTTACATGTGTTTCTGTGCTTTCAAGTCACCTGTCAACTGATGGTGGCCCCATACATTTCATAATGTTTTCTCAGGCAAAGAATAATCAGACATGGCTTTGCCAGTTCCTTCTTCTGAAGTATATAAGCTTATCCTATAGGCCCTGGGGAACACAACTGGAGCGGAACAGAAGGGAGTGGGAAGGGAACAGAATGGAATGGAGAAATAACGCATAATACCGCATGGGAGAATGCCACTGATGCCGTCAGAAGTCCCCGATCCGTTCCCCATCCATCCCACAGCAGCCGGTCACATTCTGCAGGGCCTGTGCAATAAGCTTAATAGCCTACAGCTCCTGATATTCATTGGTGGTCTCCCATCCAAATACTAATCTGAGCCAACCATGCTTAGTTTCCAAGATCAGATGGGATCTGGTGCTTTTAGGGTATTAGATATATAAAAATAAATATTAGGTATATATATATACCTTTAATCCCATTTTGTCTGCCATGAATCCAATTTTGGGAGAAAGGCAGGATTTAAATCCCCCCCCCCCACACACAAACAATGGACGTGTGTGCACATAAACACAGACACACACACACATATATCTATATCTCATATCTGTATATGTTTTACTTCCATTTTTTTAGTCATGTTTGTATCATAAGTGAATATTAAATAGCAAATGCAAAATAGCAAGTGAGTAGTAATTAATGGGAAATTCAGACTAACAAGGAATGCAAACCATGTGCACTTGGTAAGGGTGAACACTATGTCTTCTTCCTGATTTTATTTATGGCAGGTCTCTCAAGTGATAGAAATAAGCCATTCTGAATGTAGCCAGTCTAGATGACAAATACAGATTTTTTGTGTGTGAAGTCAAAGGCTTTCATAGCCGGCATCCATAGTTTGTTGTGTTTTTTTTCAGGCAATGTGGCCATGTTCTATAAGAGTTTATTCCTGACGTTTCACCAGCATCTGTAAAACAGGTTTTTTTTGGGGGGGGGGGGGGGTTGGTTTTTGTTTTTGTTTTGTTTTGTTTTGTTTTGTTTTGTTTTTTGTAGACGGTTGCACAGGGATGTTCCGATATCTGGGAGACTGATTGCATAGGAAGCAATCCCTGTAATGACTGGCCCTAGAAGAGGTATGGGAATCATGTTGTCTGCAGCATGAGATGCACATGCCACATGCTGCTGCAGCATCAAAGCCATTTTAGCAGCTCCCAAAGCCCTTCAAAAGTTTTTAAAAGATCAAACAATTGAGAGGGGATGTTTCTGAAAAAATTGGAACCCTATGCATCTGAGGTTGCAATTAATGGTGTAGAGGTTTGAGTGTTGGACTGGGTCCCCAAGAGACTAAAATTTGATTCACTCAAACTTGGAAATCCACTTGGATGACCTTGAGCAAGATGCACGCTCTCAGCCTTAGAGGAAGACAATGGTAAATCTCCTCTGAAAAAGAAAATGCTAGGATAAGAGCGCTGTAAGTTGGAGTTGACTCAAAGGCACAGAAGAATGCCACCAAAGGGGTGCAGTTCTTTCTAAAGCAACCTCTAGCCCGCATGCATTTTTTGACCTAATATTTTCAAAATGTGACTTTCCAGTCAGTTCCAGCTTAAGTTTGAATAGATGGTGTCCTGAGTCTATAAAAATGATCCCCAGAGCTTGCCCATTCTCAGGGGTGTCTCTTAGTGGGTGCAGGGAGTGCAGGCTGCACCAGATGACACCTTAAAGGTGTGACACCATTGCTCCCCAAACATCTCGCTTTTGGCAGGAAAGGACTGTGATGTTTGCTTGCATCCTTTTAAAACACTGAAAATACATTTAGGCTATGCATATGATATTGTAATTTAAAGGTATCATTTTAATTTTGCTAGTTTATGTCATAACTATTATCATTACATTCAGTAATCTACAAAGAATTATGATGTATTAGTAACAATAAAAATAGTGGTTTGACTCTGGAATACCAAATTTTGAATCCCCACTCATCCCTAGATACCCACTGGGAAACCCACATTCGACTTCCCATGGGCGATGTTGGGCAAGTCATACTACCTCAGCCTTATAGGAAGGCAATGGAAAACTCTCATTGAACAAATATGGCCAAGAAAACCCCATGACAGGGTCACCTTAGGAAACAACTTGAAGGTATGCAACAATAAGCCCCTGAGACATTTTGGATATGTTGTACAATTGCAGCACCCACAAAGCCTTGGGCTTCCCACTCCAGCATTGTGTAACTATGTGGAAAAGCATTGCCTTCTACCCCATATAGAGCAGCAGGGGAACTTGGTTGGTATATGAAAGAAACCAGGATAAATCAAATTTAGCAAGCACAACCCGTTTGGGTCACCAAAGTGCTGGTCATATGCCTAGGATAAGAGCAATATAACTGGATGGATGGCCCTTGTGGTCTCTTCCAACTCTATGATTCTATAACATCAACTATCTGTATTAAAACTATGTAATAATAATAATAATAATAATAATAATAATAATAATAGGATTTATTTGTAGCCCACCCAATCACGAAGAATCTGGGCAGGTTACAACAATAAAAATACATATAAAATACAAAATTAATCCCCACCCAACCCCCCATCCCAATGATAAAACTACAAATTAAATAATCAGTTAAAAACAATAAAATAGAATGTGTAATTAACTTAAAATTAGAGGACAAATTTGGCGAGCGGAGAGACATAAATCACACCTGAAATCATACTCATAGACAGGGAGGGGAAGGTAGGATTTAAGCCTGGGGATACACCCTAGGCTGACATTTATTCATTCATATATGTATTTGATCTACACTCTGCCATTTCCCTATATAGTCTGTACAATGTACTCAGAGAAATATTCCAGTATCAGTAGCCTTTCAGTAATTACTCATATAAGCCAGCTGAGTCTGTGTAGTTCTTTACTCTTTTTAATAAAAACAAGAACTCTCTGCAAAAGTTACTCTGCTAAGTAAATTTCTCCCCCAGAGCCTCTGCCATTCATATTTTGTTTTTTGTAAATGGAAAAGATGTAAAGAGGTACTGTAACTTTGGTTAGTACTCTCAGAAACTCTATTGAACCTATTTAGAATCCCACTAAGTTTATCCTGAACCAATTAATCATAATCACTTTAAGTAAGGAGACCTATCAGTATAGATTTCTTGATTGAGAAGAATGAGATACGATGATGAAAATCTTCAGACACACTATAGCTAAATCCTAATTGATTGTAACTAGAGGCCTGTCTCACTGTCTTGAAGCATTTTATTCTTCCTCATATGTTACTATCACTAAAATAGACTTGTTGATTTGAATGTTTGAATTATGGGATCTGGAGTGAATCTCCATGTGAAAGTATTCAGTAAAAAATAAGAAGAAAAAAATGGTTGGAGGGACAGAACTTAAAAAAAATACTTTTTGTCCCAGCCATCCTGTCATCCAATGCTGTGACTTGTCATTCCAAATTAACTTCTTCAATCCATGTTTCATATTCCTATGTAAGCAAGCCAGCCTGCCTCACAGCATCATTGTAATTAGAAGACATGGCTCTCAGGCTAGTGGGCTTGGTGCCAAAACAATCATGAGGCACCTTAGATATTAATTACTAATAAGCATATAGGTAATATGAGTGACATAATGTCAGACTACTCTTACAGAGTTTTCCATGGGCTTTGTAACTGCATATTTACATGTGACACAGATCAATAAGTGATTATCTTATCTGCACAGCAAGTGGAAACAAACCATGAAATGGTTTTTAAAACATTCTGTACATAACTATGTACAGGTAGAATCATAGCATCATAAAGTTGGAAGAGACCACAAGGGGCATCCAATCCAGCCCCTTGCCATGCAGGAATACACAATCAAAGCACCCCCCACAGATGGCCATCCAGCCTGTTTAAAAACCTCCAAAGAAGGAGACTCTTCCACTCTCCAAGGAAGTGTGTTCCACTTTCAAATAGCTCTTACCATCAGGAAGTTCTTCCAAATATTTAGGTGGAATCTCTTTTCCTGTAATTTGAATCCATTACTCTAGGTCCTAGTCTCTGGTGCAGCAGAAAATAAGGTTGCTCTATCCTCAGTAATGACATCCCTTCCATTATTTCCCTAAGACATTCCTCATAGGGCATGGTTTCCAGATCTTTCAACAATTTTGTCACTCTCCTCTGGACACACTCTAGTTTGTCCACATCCTTCTTGAACTGTGGTGTCCAGAACTGGACACAGTATTCCAGAAAAGATCTGACCAAAACTGAATAGAAAGTTACTACTACTTCCCTCAATCTACATACTATATTCCTAGGAGTCCTGGTGGTGCAGTGGTTAAATTCCTGTACTACAGCCACTCACTCAAAACCACAAGGTTCAAGACCAGCAAAAGAGCTCAAGCTTAACTCAGACTTGCATCCTTCTGAGGTTGCTAAAATAAGTACCCAGATTGTTGGGGGCAGTTAGCTGACAGTTGTAAACCGCTTAGAGACTGCTTAGGTGGTATGAAGCTGTCTATAAATGAAGCTGCTCTTGCTGTTGCTATTGATGCAGCCAACAATTGCATTGTTTTTCTTAGATGCCACATCATATTCCTGATTCATGTTCAACCTGTGGTCTACTTAGACTCCTAGATCCCTTTCACATAGACAGCAATAAAGCTAGGTGCATAACCCATCTGTGCATTTCATTTTTACTGCCTAAATGTAGTACCCTACATTTCTCCCTATTGAAATTCATTTTTATAGTTTTTTGTGGGTTTCTTGGGCTATGTGGCTATGTTCTAGGAGAGTTTCTTCCTGACGTTTCACCAGCATCTGTGGCTGGCATCTTCAGAGAATGCTTGCCTGGAAAGGATTTGGGTATGTATATACTGTGTGAACCTTGAAAGGCAGGAGTGATTTGCATGTGTATTGTTCTGTTTCTAATGGCAGGCCTCAGGGTGGGAGGGTCTGCAAAAGAGGATTAGTCTCTGCTTGATTAGTGCTCATTGTCTGCTGGGAAACCCCTGACCCTGGGAGATTTCTCATTCGCATCTGTTGAGTCTTCATACTGCTGTTTTTCAGGACTGGTAGCCAAACCTTGTTTACTTTAAGGATTTCCTCTTTCCTGTTCATTTTGTAAGTTTTGGCCAAACTCGCTAATCTGTTAAAGTCCTTTTGAATTTTGATTTTTGTCTTCTAGGGAATAAGCTACCCCTCCTAATTTGATGTCATCTGAAAATTTGATAAGCATACCCTCTATTCCATCATCCGATTCATTGGTAAAGATGTTGAATAGCACTGTGGCACCCAACTAGTCACCTCTCTCCAGGATGAGGAGCCACCATTGTTGAGTCCCCTTTGGGTTCAGCCAGTCCACTAATTACAAATCAACCTAACGGTTGCATCATCTAGCTCATATTTTATTAGCTTTTTTGCATGGATACCATGGGGGACTTTGATAAAGTCCTTACTGAAATCAAGATACATCACATCCACAGCATTTCCTTCATCTACCAAGCTTGTGATTCTGTCCAAAAAAAAAGAAAAGAGAGATAAGATTTGGCTGGCATGACTTGTTTTTTGAGAAACCCATGCTGACTTTTAGTAATCACAGCATTCCTTTCTAAGTGCTTACAATTTGTTTCATGATCTGTTCTAGAATCTTTCCTGCTATTGACATCAGGCTGACTGGATGGAAGGTATTTGGGTCCTCTTTTTTCCTTTTGTGAAGAAGACATATGTCCTTTGCAGTTTGCTGGGACTTTTCCTGTTCTCCAGGAACTCTCAGAGATTGACAGTGATTCTGAAATTAGTTCTGACAATTCTTTTAATACCCTTGGGTGTAGTTTTCTGGCCCTGAAGACTTGAGTAGCCAAGTATTCCTGTACTACCTCTGTACCTATTCTGTGCTGCATTTCCCCTACTGCATCATCTGTTTCATTTTCCCAGGTTGAGCACTGTTTTCCTTTTGACAGCACACCAAGGCAAAGAAGGTGCTGAGTATTTCTGCCTTTTTGCTGTTCCCTGTTAACATCTCACCATTTTCTCCATGAAACAGCCCTACTATTTTATTACTTTTCCTTTTGCCACCATTCATGTCTTAGTATGACACTGCAATAAAAATGCCTATGGTTCAATATTTTTTACACAGAAGTGGGTTTTTCAGAGGAAAATAATAGTATGCAAACAATAACATGGACTTGAGTAGACATTCATGAACATTGTTATAAAGTGTTTGTCTGCTCTATATTTTGTTGCTTGTGGCAGTTCACATATTAACAAGTGTGCTAGAGAGCCACAAGAGGGATATGGATATCTTTACATGAGTTGTGCTGGTCATCACATTCATAATGATGGCTGAACATATTCAGTGTACCAAGCACTGAATAAATGGAACTGGGAGCTGGATGGATGAACAACTCAGGATCAATCAGTGGCCAGGGTGGGACCCTTCTTCTTCAAAGTCTAGTTGTTTTAATTTTTGTTTTCTTAATTTCTAAACATTCCCATTAATTATAGCCTAAGTCTCATGGCTAGTGTAAACTAAAGTAAAACCACTGAATCAGCTGCTGGATACTAAGTCCGTATCTATGTGCATCCCATGGATTCAGTGAGATCTGCATTAGCTGGGACTTACAATTGGATTTAGGTTGAAAGAATGTAGCTCTCCAGATGTAGTTGTACTGGCTATTCTCTCTGCTGATGCTGGGACATGCAGTCCAATAACATCTGGACTAGCAACATCTAATTATTGATCCAGTAGGTCTACTCTACAGTTGATTCAGTAGGTCTGTTCTAGTTGGGACTAGCAATTGGACTTAGGTCACAATTGATAAAGGTGGATGAACGCAAAAATTAATATAACTAGACCCTCATAAAGAAGAAAATCCATTGAGTAAAGACCCCTTTTTTCCTTTTACTTGCTAGGCAGGTTAGGGTGATTTTTCAACTGTTTCAAAAGGTCATATTGTAAATTCTCTGACTCAGAACTCAAGACAAGATCATTCCTTCTTTCTTCTTTCTAATTCTCTCTGTTTTCCCCATTCCCTTCATGTTATAGATGACTTTTTTTTAAAAAAAAATAGACAAAAACATATCTGTAAAACACACATAGCGTATAATACACACACACACACACACACACACACACACACGAGTGAACTTTAGCTTTATTTGGTGTTAAATGAAATTATTTTCTAATTGTTCCTATAGCATTAACTTTTGAACTTTTAAGATATGAAAAACAATAGGAGATTCTGATAATATGGAATACTTGTTTAAAATGCTAGCACAAATGCTTGCTATTGTTAATCCTTTGATTACCAGCCTAGATGTATTAAATGATCTCTCATCCTTGGCCAAATTTCAGAAAAGGTTAAGGATGCTTAAATCCAAAGGGCACAATCTGCCCAAAGTTGGATCCTTTTAGGAGCCATATTACAGAGAACTACTGTTGCTAATCTGTTGCAGTAAACACAAGAAAGAATCTTACAGTGCCTTAGAGATGAACTATTTCATTGTGACATACACTTTCATTGGCCAGATGTTTTGTGCATCCAATAAAATGGATGTTGGCCAGTTCATGCCACAATCAAATTACTAGTCTCTGTGGTAGCCAAGATTCTTCCTTGTAGGTTTCATGAATTTCTGTGAAAGGGTACTGTACATGCTTAAACTTCTTATGCTGAAATGAAATTTAAACCAAGACGGCATTTTGCTGTGAGAGCAACAGCTGGCATCCATCCTTTCCCTACTCTCTGCACATAGTACCTTCAGTTAGCCAAATTATTTTGGAAGCTACAATTTAAAAAATCTTCTAGATTCTTTTCTTCCTTCCTGGCAAAAAAAAAAAAAAAAAAAAAAAAAAAAAAAAAGAATAATGTTTTGTTTTCTTTTTTATTTACAGTTCTGTCTTTCTGGTATAGCCAGTAGAATCGCTATGGTTTTGTTTTCTGGACTCATTTTGGCTTTGCTCAGTTCCAAAGGATTGCTTCACTTTTTTTGCATCAGAGACAAGTTCATATGTGTGTCTGATTAAAATAAACTCTATAATGTATGGAAATGACATTCATGGATATTAAGAAAACCCACCATTGGGCATTATGTATATTATCATCAACCAAAATGCCATAAAAGTTCATAGAACTCTTGGTAATGGTACAAAACAATGTAGAAGATGGGAAAATAAAAAAAAA
Source organism: Sceloporus undulatus (assembly GCF_019175285.1). Lineage (NCBI taxonomy): Eukaryota > Metazoa > Chordata > Lepidosauria > Squamata > Phrynosomatidae > Sceloporus > Sceloporus undulatus. The sequence continues at coordinate 334,136,345 of NC_056522.1, forward strand.
ATAGTTGAAAAATTAGGCCATGTTGTCATGGGCTATGCAGTTAAACTCAGTCCCAAGATGAGCTGGGAGATACATTTCCTTTCGTCATCAGGTAATGTTTATAGTTTGACTTCAATTTACTTTTTAGAAACTTAATCAGCCAACTAAAATTTAGTCTCCACACACTGTGTATAAAACAGTTATGTTTCTCTTTACCATCTTGTGTGCTTCTTTACTTATGGCAGTGAACGGAACTCTAAACTACCACAGATGACCAAAAAGAGGAATTGTCCACCTGTAGTTTTTTTTTTCCTTCCCTCATGGATCAGCATAAGCACTTTTTAAAAAATTGATATGAAAAATATCTGTTAACATTCATGCACATACACAATTTACATGAACATATAACTAGTTCCCTGCTGGCTTCTTGATGTCCACATAGGTGATTAACACACTCACTACAACCATGCACGTGACAGGGAGGTGTGAACCCTCTCCATAGGTGCACCTGTTTGAAGTTTAAAGTATACTGGGGGAGCCCTCCAGTGTTTCTAATCAGAGAAATACGTTGTGTGAGCACATGGGAGAGCACATCGGAGAGCACCTTCTCTGCTGTAGCACCCAAACTGAACACTCTCCCCTTAGAGGCCCAATTGGTGCCAACATTGCTGTTGTTTAAATGCCAAGTAAAAACTTGGATGAAAACTTTTGGGACCTTATTTGTTTTCACAAAACCTCTCCTGTGAACATAATTTCAGTTCATTTAACTCTTTAAAGCTCTCTTTGAATTCATTAATAGTTTTTTTTAATTACCATTTAAAATTATTTTAATTATTTATACTGTTTTAAATTTGTTAGATTGGTTTTCTTTTACACTGCTGTAAGATCCCTCAGTAAAGGATGGGATCATAGAATCATAGAGTTGGAAGAGCCCACAAGGGCCAACCAGTCCAAACCCCTGCCATGCAGGGATAATAATATTTTAATAAATAAATAAACAAACTGACCCTGAACACCTGTAGAATCTAGTCATGCTGAGTTGTGTGCAGGTATAAAATTAGGGAGAGGTCAGTAGCAAACCTTGAGTCTCAAGGTCATTGTTGACTAATGCATTCTAGGGACATTTCCATAGAGGTGACCTCATGGAACAGTGGAAAATACCAAATTGAATGTTACTAAAGCAAAAGCCATCCACTGTGCAAGTACTTAAAAAGCGAAGTTCTAATTATACACAAAAAACAAGATCTGAAGTTTATTGTTAGCAGGGAGGGGCAAACACAAACAGCAGTTAGCAAATGCTAAATGGGACATGCAAAAATAGTTCTGTCATGTAAACAGGAATAATTACATGGTTACTGACAATTCCCACAGAGCAACAGACAATTTCTGAAAGGCACGTCAGTACTGAGATGACAGCCTATGTTGAGGGAAAATTTCACCTTGATACTAATCCGAAGAGAATGAAAATTGGAATCTCAGCAGAAATTCCTGATCCACTGTGCTACAAAGTCCATTCTTTTTTAGCAAACATGGCAGGAGGAAAGCTACAGGAGAGGGCAGTTACCTTCATGTTCTGCATGTGGGCTTCTGAAAGGGGCCTGACTGGGCATTGCAGGAAACAGAATGCTGAAACTGATGTATCTTTGTCTGGTGCAGCTCCTCTTACATACCTACATCAATATCAAGGTGTTGCATGACCGCTTTTTTGGATAGTGTCCACAAAAAGCCTTGGAAGTCCCACAGGCAACCTATGAGCCACAAGAGGCTAATCTCTGAGCTGGGGTTCCAAACTGAGACTATGGAGACCAAGGTTTAAATTTTCATGCAGTCCTGAAGCTTGGACAATGTATAGTTTCTCAGTCTAATCTACTTCACAGGGTTAATGTGAGGATAAAATATGAGGGAAGAACCATGTAGGTCAGACTGAAAATGAGTCCCCGTGATGTGCCCTTCCCTATATTCCTTGAAGGAACAGACCCATGCCTTGGGTCATTTACTAACTAAGAGAAAAACACGAGAGGGAGAGTCTTCAGTCAAAATAACACTGCAGTGTAGGTGACCTGAATCAGGACTGCCAACTAATCCTGATTTTTAAATTTAAAAGGCTGCCCACACACTAGAGGGCTGCACAGGTGATACCCTCAAGAAAGGTGACATCTCTGTTCCCCAAACATCTGCTTTTGGGCAGAAACAGGCTGTGGCATGTGCCTGTGTCCCATTAAAATGCAGAAGAGATGGTGTGAATGGGGCAAGGCTCAGTGGGAGGGAAGAGGAGAAGCCCTAGGGTTTGTTTGTTTTTTAAAATTAATTAAAAATAATAATTTTAAAAAATTAAAAAAATAATTTTGTTTGAATTTTCCTTAAAACATCACGTTACCAAATTTTCACTTTAACCCTGTAAAAGTATGTACAGCCATCCCTCCGGATTCGCTGACTTCCCGTTTGCAGTCTTGAATTTCCATGGACAGGAAGCCAGGAGGGATAATTCGCTTCCGGGCACAGTATAAGGTGTTGGTGATGACCTATAAAGCCCTAAATGGCTTGGGCCCAGGATACCTGAAGGACCGCCTCTCCCCGTACATTCCGCCCCGCACCCTCAGAACGTCTGGGCAGAAATTACTTAGGGTTCCAGGGGCTAGGCTTACCTCAACTATGAGGAAGTCATATTCCATCGCCGCCCCGGCCATATGGAACACGCTGCCCACTGAGCTCCGCTCGGCCACCTCCCTGGCTCAATTTAGGAAGGATTTAAAAACCTTCCTCTTCCAAGCTTCATTCCCCGCCTGAAATCGCCAACTGACCTCCCTCCTCCTTTTGGCTGGCAAGAAGACAGGCTAGTGGGGTTTTTTAATTGCTTTTATTGTATGGAATCTGTGGTTATTGTAATTTTGATTTATTTGAATCTGGGTATACTGTTGTGTCGTTTTACCATGTTGTACACCGCCCTGATCTTTGGAAGGGCGGTTATATAAATAAAAATTTTATTATTATTATTATTATTATTATTATTATTATTATTATTATAAAATGGTGCACGCACCCATGACACACCTGCAGGGCTATGCATGGGACCGCACCGCCATTATTTTCAATGGGGGCTTGAATATTTGTGATATTCCAATTCATGGGGGGTGGGGTCCAGAACAGATCCCCTGCGAATTGGGTATATGTAAATAAATTTAGGCTGTCTACATAAAGGCCTGCAGCAGAGATCCTGGCTCAGGAAACATATCATAAAGGCAGTGGCAAACACTCTCCAGGACAGACCAGGGTCCTCTGAATGTCCTGGATCATGTCACTGCTGTGTTTCCACTATAAGGACATAGCTGGATGTTACTATGCTACTTCCCTGCTCTACACCATCCAGTAAATAATAACTTTTATTGGAGGGGCTGCAGCAGCTTAAAAGGATAGTTTTGGGAGATAGTTTGAATGTTACATGGTCAACAGAGAATTCAAAATCTTCAACAACCAAACAAGTAATTTATACTGGTATTCATAATATTTTCACCTTTGTATATTATTAACAGAATTTAGAAAATACATGCATTTCAGAAGATATGCACAGACAGAAATACAGGAATTTCCATGCAGGAAGAAACAAAAGTTTCACTGAACAATAAGGAACAGAGATGGAATGGGAATCTGAGAAGTATTCTGAGAAATGCAAAAAAAAAAAGGCTTTTGACATCTGCTTGATGATTTTGCACATTCCCTAAAAGCATGTGTTTAGTTTGTTTTCTTTTGGGCTCATAAACCATGCCACCATCAGTCAAAAAACAAAACCACCCACTACCTTGTTGTTGAATGTTACTTAGCCCACAATTCTTTCATCTGCCTTTTATGCTTGACTGGTGGGAAGGAAATGCTTCAAATGGCTATTATTGCTCTCCTGTGGTATAATTACCACAGTGTTTTTAATTGTTTTAATTAATTCCTCCCCTTCCCCCTCACAGAAGATTAGGAGCATGTAAGAGAAATTGAAAACAATTCCCCACAGGCCAGAATATGTTTGGTAACAGAAGTTCAATAAGTAAAGCAACAAAAAAAATGTCCTGTAATTAGTTGATGATATCTGTGTTAGGTTCTCCCAGCCCTTTTCACTCCCAGAATACAAAAGGCAGCATTGAGATCTCTGATAGCACAGGTTTAATTAAAAGGCAAATAAAGGTGTGTTTTTATAGTGTTATCTACATGAGAAAGTACTAGCCAAAGAAGTCTAACATCCTATCTGGAGGAAGTCTAATTTGTAAAAGAAATTGTATTATTCGCTCCGTAGCTAAAATAACTGTGACACACACACACATACACACACACACACACACACACAAACATCAAGATTTAATTGAATGACATTCCCAATCCAATAAATTCCTGTGGTGGTTAAATCGATATCTCCCATGTATGACAAATCCTTAAATATATCTTAATAGTTTGGTGCCAGTTATTTTTTTTTTCTTGACCTGTTACATCCTGAAAACATAAATCTGTTTCCTCTAATTTTGGAATTTAACACCTGATTTTCAACAGACATATTTAGCCTCAAACAACTATTTAATGTCATAGATCAAGTGAAGTAATCAACATTTAACGTGCCTGTTGTAACTTGCATTGCCAGCAAGGGAGGGCCATTTATTTACTTATCTATTTACTTGTCAGCTGGCTTCCTTTCTGTGCCTTGTGAAAATGATACCACCAAGCCACATCTTGCTTGTTTCCCAGTAGCTCACGTAGCAAAGCTCCTGACTCAGCATGTCTGACCACAATTGTAAACTAGGATAGGATTTCCTTCATCTATTGATAACTTTATGCACGTATCCACTTTCTGACTCAGGGTGCTTATCGGTCAAATGAAACTCCCTCTGGGGCATGGAATGCCATTGCTTAGATCACTTCTGCTTTCCTTTTGCAACACTTTCAACTTATCTATTCAGTTTCTAATGGCTTTTTTCTTCCTGGATATCAGATTTTGAAGAACATAAAAGGCTTTCCAGTGATGATCCCACTATTTTTACCTTTCTGAACTTTGTAATGTTTGTGTATTTTAGAATCATCTATGCAGACCCTTTGCTGTTTAAATACATTGATTCCTAAATATTAGGTAGTGATTAGATGAACCATACTCTGTCTTAAACCCTTGTCCAAAGAGAGAAATAATACTTCCACCTTAATCTGCAGGATTTTCTACCCTGCTTGAGGTTTCCAAAGTATTGTGATGTATACAAATGTCTACATGAGTGTTCACGAGTGCAGAAGGGCATTCTACAATATCCAAACACTCTAAGCCAGAGGAAACACTTCCACATGAGGCAGAATGTTTGTTGTGAAAAGCTATTACCCTTCCCTCTTAGCAAAAATGTAACCAGCACAAATGAATCACGTTCATTGGGGCATTTTTTGTCCTAGGCGTTTGCCAGTTTTTTTGTTTGTTTGTTTTAAATCAACTTCTACTACTGTACCCAGTGGGTGATTGAAACTTGTGGATATTAGCCATAGTGATGCATTGGGAGATGTAATCATGAGACAGAGCTACAATAATTTCTCATGCAGTCCCAACTCACCTTTTCTCATTTATGGCCCATCAAGCCTCTGGGGATAGTTCAGAAGTCCCTACAAATGTTGTTATTGTTTTGTGCCCAGATATAGGGGAATAGCCTTGCATATCCACAATTTTTTAATCTACAGATTCAATCATTCACATCTTGAAAAATATTTTTTGTCCAAAAAATAGCAAACCTTGCTGTTTGCTGTTTTATATATAAACAACATTTTACGACACAATTTTATTTAATGAGACTTGAGTATTCATGGATTTTGGTATCCATGGGTATCTTGAAACTAAACCCAGTGTACATGCTTGTCTGCTGTTTCCCCTGCTCTCAACTGACCAGGAAATGGCCAGGTTCACAGAGTATAAATGTTAGGTTTTATCCGATTAAAGATGAATGGGGAGAGGGAGAGAGTTTGATTGTTGTACAGTCAATACTGAATTCCAGCCTCCACAATAACCAAGAAAATGACTTCACCAACAGGATGCCAACCATTGTCTACCCCTTTTCCAGTGACAATATCATGACATGTCTACCTTGTTGATCTAATTGTATTCTAAGTTACTTTCAGAGACTAAAATGTCCCATCTGCCTGATAGTTTAAGAAACATTTCTTTCATTAATTTTAGCTCTTTGTTCCTTTAATAAATGTATACTCTAACTTGTATACTCTATGTTCCTTTAATAAATGTATACTCTAACTTTTCACAACAGAATGTGTTTGTGGTGGCTAACTGGTATACCAGCTGCAAAGGGATATTTGAGACTAAGGTCCAAAACACAGCGCAGAAATAATCCACTTTGAAACCACTTTAACTGCCTTGGCTCAATCCTATGGAATTTTGGGAACTGTAGTTTTGTGAGACATTTAGCCTTCTCTGTCAGAGAGCTCTGGTGCCACAATAAACTACAGTTCCCAGGATTCCCACACACTGAGCCAGTGGTCTCAAACCTGATTATTTCTGCAGTGTGTTTTAGACCTAAAAGAAAGAAGTTGGTAACATATCATACGTTTTTGTAGACTTAAGTCTACTTTGTCAGTTGCAACAGTTGATATACCAGTTATTGCACTGGAGCCCCAGTGTTTGGAAGCAAACTAAGATCTAGTTCACCCAGAAATAAAACATACCTCCAAGCAGATTATTGCTTCATCAGTATAGTTGGTATATTAATTTTATTTCTACAGGACCTTCCTCCAAATTACAAGGAAACAGACTAAAGGGGAAACTCAGACAAGTTATTTTTACACAGCTTGTAGTATAATAAATCATGTTGCCTGCATCATGCCAGTCTGTTATTTTGCCAGAACAGGCTCACTCAGGTACTGTCATGAAACATGCAAAACTTGATAAGAGTTAAAGTCATCAGCATTTCCTTTCTTCATTTCATTGATAATTTGCCAATGGGCAGTATCAAAGCTTTTATTTTTGCCAAAGTAGTGGCAGACACCTACATCTGAAGCCAGCTATACTGCAAAGTAAGGCTAAAATGATGTGATTTGTGGTTAGTGTAGTGCAGAGGCCACTTAACTCATACAGACAATCCCATTTATTCTCTTGCTGTATGCTGGAAGGAGATCTGGATGTGTGAAGTAGCCTCGCAAATTGTAGCAAGCAGCTTCTCTACTAATTGAGCTGAAGATTTCCGTACAGCTCTTTCTCTTTCCCTTTGCCTGGAACTGAGCCCACCAAAACTGGAGAATTTGCACCCTTGTCCCCGCCTGGAAATAACCAATGAAATCTGGAGACTCAAAGCTAGATGCTGACTTCTGGCAGCCCTATCCTCCAAGATTCAGAGTTAGGGGGACATTTGAAGAAAGGTTACTGTGGATGAGTGTAAGGTAACAGGAGGTAATCACCATTATGGATAGCAATAAATCTTCTGTCAAATATAATTTAGATTCCTAACCCGAAGTATTCTTGATAAATTGGAGCCATAACGTGCTGAATTTGACAGGTTTATGACAACTTTGTACAGATCACATCATATGGTCTGACATGGACACAGGATTACTAGAGATGTGATAAGAAAACAAATCCAATTTAAGGCACAAAATCACTAGAAGTGCTGAAAATATAATTAACGATTCTGCATTTGGGCCAGATCTGATGCAATATTTTTAGCATCAGGAAGATGCTGGTTTCTGGTGCAATCTCCATGGTGTGTATTTATAAATGCCTAATTGAGCTTGGTAATCCATTCAAATATACAGTTCAATTAACTATTGTTGTTGTGTGCCTTCAAGTCATTTCTGACCTCAGGTAACCCTGACTTAGGTAAACTTTATCACAGGTTTTCATGGCAAAATTTTGCCCAAGGTCACCTAGTGAGTTTCCATGGAATTCAAACCCTCTGTCCATAGGACTCCAGGAGATGGGGTTCAAATATCTGCTCCCCAGTGTAAGTTTAGGAAAGGTACACTCTCTCAGACTTAGAGGAAGGCAATGGCATATTGCCTGTTCCCTCCCTCTTTCTTAACAAGAAAACCCACGATGGGTTCACTTTAGGATTGCCATAAGACAGAAATGACTTGCAACACACAGCAATAACAAATTAATTTTTAAAGGAAGATTTTAAACCAGTTGTGTACAATGTATAAGTCACCAAGCAAAACTGGGCCCATCAGCTATGTTATAGCAATTTGTTAGGGAAATCTCCCTTTGCACCTCCAGGAAGACAAAGACAAAGGTGATTTGCTGACCCTGTATGTGGCCTGAAGGCTGCATTCGGCTTGGTGGTCTCAAGTTATGGATCTCTGTGCTGGACACATAAAGTTTCACTTTTGGATGTGGAGAAAATATGTAAATATTCTATGGGTGGGTCAGCATTTTGGAAAAAAAATATCTCAGCATATCTTTTTAGACCAAATGATTCTAAAACTGCATTGTTTAGCTAGTGGGTTTAGTCCAGATGGGCCATTCATGACCAATAAACACTAGAATCTGGCATTAGGCATCCCACTAGACAAACAAGGTGGTTGGGCAATGCCTTCTAGCTCCCAGCATTGCCTCATGCTGCTTCAAAGGGCTTCCCAGTCATCCAGAGTAACTTTTCAGGAGACATAGGTCTGAAGGGAGAAACACGAGTTGCTATGATGCTTCCTGATGTGTAAAGATATATAATTTCATACTAAAGTTAGGATTATAGAATCATAGGATCGTAGAGTTGGAAAGACCACAAGGGCCATCCAGTTTAAACCCCTGCCATGCAGAAACACACAATTAAAGCAGCTTTGACAGATGGCCAATCAGCTTCTGTTTTAAGACCTCCAAAGAAGGAGACTCTACCACTTTCTGAGGGAGTGTGTTCCACTATCAAAATGCCCTTGTCTCTGGAGGAGCAGAAAACAAGCTTGCTCCATCCTCAATATGTCACCCCTACAAATACTTAAACAGGGCTATCATATCACCTCTTGACCATCTCTTCTCTGGGCTAAACAAACTCTGAGGAAGTGTGTTCCACTATCCACTCTTATTGTCAGGAAGTTCTTCCTAATGTTTAGGTGGAATATCTTTTCCTATAGCTTGCATCCATTGTTCCATGTCCATGGCGCAGTACATACTGCCCAAAAAGGGTGGCCTGCCGGCGCCTGTTTTCCCTCTGCAGGGAAACCGCAGCCACCAAACTGCGTGGCTTCCCTGTGGAGTAAAAAGAACTCATGAAAAGCGAGTTCTTTTTACGTCGCGGCTGCAGCATAACAAATGCGCCACAGTGCGCCATTGATGCACTTGTTATGCAAGTGCCGTGCAGCACTGTGCAGATGCTGCATGGTGCTTGTGTAACAATGGTGGCTAGGGTTGAGGGGCGTATGGAAGCGCCACCCCGAGGCAACCTTAGCACATCACCATGATGCCGCAAAGGGCTGGTATGTACCGGGCCCTTGTCTCTGGAGCAGCAGAAAACAAGCTTGCTCCATCCTCAATATGTCACCCCTACAAATACTTAAACAGGGCTATCATATCACCTCTTAACCATCTCTTCTCTGGGCTAAACATAACCAGCTCCCTAAGTCTCTTGTCATAAGTCATGGTTTCCAGACCCTTCACCATTTTGGTCGCTCTCCTCTGGACACACTCCAGCTTACCAACATCCTTTTTGGATTGTGGAATACTGGACACGGTATTCCAGGTGAGGTCTGGCCAAAGCAGAACGGAGTGGCACTATTATTCCTTGATCTAAACTCTTTACTTTTACTGATGCAGCCTAGAATTGCATTGGCCTTTTTAGCTGCCATATCACACTGTTGACTCATGTTCAAATTGTTCTACTAGGACTCCAAGATCCCTTCCACTTGTTGTCTTATTAAGCCAGGTGTCTCCCATCTTATTGTTCATTATATTATTATTATTCATGTCTTTGCATTTCCCATCACTATAGATGGATGTGAGAGCCATGCAGTGGGGCTTTATTTGTTTGTTTGTTTCATTTGTATGCCGCCTTTCTCTCAGAAAGGGTCCAAGGTGGCTCACAGATAAATTTAATAATAATAATAATAATAAATTTTATTTGTATTTTCCCGCCTCTCCCTATGGATCGAGGTGGGATTATAGCCGTAAAATAACCATAAAACCACAGTAACATCTAATATACATATAATAAAACAGTAAGTTACCTAAAAAATCATTTCAAGACAATGAAAAAAACATTTAAAATGCACAATTGCAATCAGAAGTGGGGTTTTTCCTTAAGTTCTTTATAAGAGGTTGGGTGGGTAAGCCCACTGGAAGAGATCTGTCTTAAGTGCTTTCTTGAAGGCATCTAAGGTGGTAATAAGACGGATCTCTTCCGGCAAGTTGTTCCATAACTTGGGGGCTACGGCTGTATATGCTCTGTGGGATGTTGTTGTTAGCCTGACCTTTGAATAATCTAATAGATTCTTCCCAGATGTTCTGAGAGTGCGGGGCGGATTAGGGAGAGGTGTTCCCTCAAATAGCTCAGGCCCAAGCCATATTGGGCTTTAAAGGTAATGATCAACCAAATTTAGCTGTTGCGGCTTATGGTAAAGTTTTTGTACCAGGGTTATACTATATTACATACAGTATTTTGTATTATATTGTGTAATGTATTTTTACTATGTTTTACATGAAATTATACCATGGCTAGACTGGAAAGGGGTTCTTTTAGTTTGCTGGGCTAAGCTGGCCCACAAATAATGTGAAAGTCTGAGTTTGGCGTGCCTGGGCTCTGAAGAAATGCCCCATACTTTCCTGAATTTCCCCCTCTCCCCAAGTGCCATTCTGTGTTCCTGTTTCTTTCAATTGGGAATGTAAGGAGAGTGAGGAACATTGCTGCCTGTAATCTCAGATCGGAGACAGAACTAGGAATCCACTCTCCCATCCTTTTCACATTCCTCATGGGTAGCATGGGGGAAATCTTACTGACTTCAGATATCCTTCTGCATGAAAAATGCCCCTTCTGTCTCAGATTGAAGACAGAAGTAGGTTCTGTCCACCCACTCCACTTGTGTTGTGCATTGGAACCTTCCCAACTGAGATCAGAGATAGATTAGAGACATATTCCATGGAAAGAGAGGCAGAGAATTCTGTGCATTGAGAAGGAAGAAATGGCATCTCAGAGCAATCAGCCACCATGAAATGACACAAACTGGTAAATATGATTTAGGAAACCAGTGAGGGGTAGTTTGAGTGTTGTATTAGGACTTCAGGAGATAAGAATTCAAATCCCTCAATAGCCATAGAAGGCAACCAGAGGATTTTGGACAAGTTACATTCTCTCAACCTAAGATCTAGGCAATGGCTAATCTCCTCTGAATAAAACTTGCTAAGAATACCCTATGAGAAGGTCACCATAAACTGGGGTCAACTTGAAGCACACAACAGCTGCTATGATAGAAAGTAAGCATGTAACGAAAGAAAAACATAATGTAAAATGACTGTTTAAATCAGGGGTCAGCAACCTACGGCCCGTGGCCCGGATCCGGCCCAGCAAGGCCTTGGGACCGGCCCCAGCCCGGTCCTGCTGCCAATTGCCGCCCCCGCCGCAGCTTCCGCACCACTCCGGGCACCATTTTTAGTTTAGCCCCCCAGCTGTCTGAGGGACAGCAACCCGGCCCCCGGCTCAAAAAGGTTGCCTACACCTGGTTTAAATGATAGTTGGAATATATTCTAACAACAGTCCCTGGTCATGTAGCATCAGACTTATTATTGGAATGTCTGATTGTCTCTTATCTGTTTTGTAAGCTACTAAATTTTGGTAGAGTGTAAAACTATGCCAGTGTGTTTAAACTGGGGGTCAGAGAGAACAAAAGTTGCTCTGTTTTCTCCAGGTGTGCAATGGCAGCTGGATGATGCACAGGCACAATCCCATAAATATTTAGTGGTTTAGGGCAGTAGTTGGAGCCACACCTGGGAACCATCTGCTTGTCACTATACTGATAAGGAAAAGGTATTACACAAGGATACTTGTGCAAGAAGGTACAAGATATCCCTTTGTGCAAATCCAAAAAAAGTAATTATTTTACAATGATGTAATCCCTGGTTACACCAGCACTAGTCATCAAGAAGACTGAAAGTCTAGATACTGAGCATCTTTATCCCATGCTCCAACTTATATTCCAAGTATGAAGAGACATCATTCTGAGAAGAAAGTAGACATTACATGAAAAAGTATATACCAACACCTGATAATCTTGAAATGAAAAATAACCTCAAAGTGAAAAGAAACCTTAACAGATGAGAAGAAGGTTGTAGGCATGTTTAATCTTTCTTCTGACAACCCTTATCCCACAGTGCATCATCCCCAACTTTTTTGCTCTTCCTGAATTTACAGGAAGGAGGCAGGAATTGCCCTTTTTTAATGAAACAAAACTCCAATGGGGTTTATTATATATATTTGCATTTAACATCTTGGTTGCCCCAGAGAGAGCCAAAGAAGATACAGAAATGTGTTTTCAGATACCTCTTCAGTGACAGTGAGGAGTAAAGGCTGAATGTATCAACAGCTGTTCTTAGACCTACTGTGTAAATGCAACTTCTATAGGGATTTTATACCCCATGTAGCCAATTATACATTTAAAACATTCTCTGCCACCTTCTCCCCCATGGGCAGGTAATAAAAGCTTGTTGAACTGTATCTTGATTGGTCTCCACCCTGAGAATGGTAAGCAGTGCATTTATGAGACGTGCAAGATGTCAGGGGAATATTGTAGAAGTGTATTTGTTCAGGAAGCATATGATGTGACTAATGAAGGATAGCAAAGGGTGTGGTTATCATGAGATAATAATTTCCCTTCAGTGTCTCTGTGAAAAGTGAGGTTGTAAATATCTCCCCTCTGTCTCTCTGGGGCATGTTTATCCACTTAGAACTAAATCTCCTTGGGTTATTTGCATAGATGTTATTAAAAACTCTTCAGGTCCAAACATGGTCAGGAATGGCTGAGGAAACAGTGGGTAGCTTCTGGTATTGGTTGGCTTGCAATTACAGAGGAAAATCTCCTTTCAAACCATTCATTTTTAAGGTGGGAAACATACAGCCTCTTCCGTGATAGAATTCAAATACATAACTGTGTTAGGAGTTTATTGCATGCACTTTTCAGCCCAATCCAGGCATGGGACAGGATCGTGCTGGAATGGGGGGGGGGGGGGTAAAAGGTTTTATCGCACATGAAACTGCTGCTGTGCTGCCGCCCAAACATCACCAGTCCCTCATCTGTACTCTGCCAGCCAATTTTGGTATTATGGAAATTTTCCATGGTAGCAAAATTGTCAGGAGAAGTGCAGTTGAGGGACAAGTGATGGTTGGGCAGCAGCGCAGCAGCAATTTTGTGTGTGATAAAATATATTTTCCCCCATTCCAGCCTGATCCCGTTCCGTGCCTGAATCGGGAAATTCCTCAGTGTGAAAAATCAGTATGTAAAGGGATCTTGAAGCACCTTTGAGACTAACTGAAAGAAAGAGGTTAGTAGCATGAGCTTTCATAGACTTGTCCCTACTTCCTCAGTGCATGTTAGATACATGTTAGATGCATGCATCTGAGGAAGTAGATTCAAGTCTGCACAAGCACATGCTTCCAACTTCTTTCTTTCAGTTAGTCTCAAAGGTGCTACAAGATCCCTTTTCATAAAATCTCTGGTCAAAGGTATTTTTTAAAGAAGAATTAACATATATACTAACTTTGGTTATGATCTATAAGAATCTATAGGACTTGGGTCCAGCTTATGTGAAAGACTGTATTCTCCCATGTATACCAGCCTGGTGCATTAAGAACAACAGGTGAGGTTCTTTTCTTACTCCTGCCATTTTTAAAGGCATTTCTGGCACAGACATAAGGCAGGGTCTTTTCAGTGGCTGTTCTTAGAGTATGGAACTCCCAAAGGATTTCATGCTGTCTTCTTTCATCAGACAAAAACCTTTTTATTTAGGCCAGGCCTTCAACAAGTGATTGATGGCCACAAAGATTTTAAAACAGATGTACTGGATTGTTATTATTTTGCTGCTTATTTAGCATTCCTTTGGTGCTTTAGATTGTTTTAATTGGTCATTAATTAATTAACTTAATTAATTTAAATTAATTTAAAGTCTCCAGCATAGGTCTCAAGAGAGTTTATGACCAAATTAATAACAAAGAACAGCTAAAGCCTAGTAACATAAAAGTTTTAAAAGTAAACAATTGTTTTCAAAACACTAATTTTAAAACCACATTTAAGACATAGCAGAAAGATAAATAAAAACATACTCTGTTAAAAGAGCATTCTGCCACAATGAGTTAACACCCAAAGGCCTATCAAAATAAAAAGATCATGTCTGTCAGCAGAAAGAGAGCGCAAGTGAGCCTCCTGTGGAACAATGGTGTCCCTCCTCCTGGTGTCACCCAGTGCAAAGGGTAGGGCTTCTGGGGGCAGCAGTCAAAAGGGGCGTTTGCCCCTACTATGATGATGATGATGATTCACCGCTGTACTCAGGAGGAGAGCAACGCTGCAGCAGTGTAGTCAGGAGGTCCGCATTTGGCCCTCTCCTTCGCTGGCTCTCTCAGGAGAAGAGCAAAGTAGAGGGATTGGGAGGGCTGCAGAGGAGACCGCCATCATGAAAACATGAGAGGCACACTTGCCCCTCCTCACCCCTCAGCAGAAGGAAGGCCCAACCAGTTATCACCCCTCTTCTGGGATGTCACCCAGTGCTGCTCACATTCCCCACACCCCCTAGTATGCCATTGCTGTGGAAGCAGAGACAGTGGCATACCTAGGATATATGACACCAGGTGCTGATTATTTTTTAATTACACACACATACCCCTTCAACAGTCTTTTTGGGGTCTGGTGGAGTTGCTGGGTGAGCAGCAAAGGAAGGTAAGACCCAGTCCCAACAATGGTTGCTGGTGGGGGTGGGCTGCTCTTGCTGCCCCACAGCTTTTCTGAGTCTGGTGGAGCTGCTGGGTGAGTGGCAAAGGGAGGAGACTTGCTTTCCCACCTGGCCAGCAGGGCCACCAGGCAAAGAAGGCACCCTTTCCCACCAGCACACCAGATGACACTGCTTTCTGAATTGTCACCTGGGGCAGTCCATACTCCTTGCACCCCCTAGTGATACCCTTGGAAGAGAATTCCACTGTGGGATTAAGAGAAAGGGCACCTCTGAAGATCTTAAAAGTTGGGTAAACTCATATAAGGAGATAACGTATGAATCCAAGCCACATAGGGCTCTGAATATCATCGAAGAGATGTAGACATCAGTTTCAGGCTGTTGAAAAAGATGATTTTGTTGTTTTTCATGGGTTTTTTGAGTTTGTATCTGATGTTTCACCAGCATCTATGGCTGGCATCTTCAGGAGATTTTTATTGATTTTATTCTTACAATTAGCCCAATGTGTTTCAGCCTAGTAATATTTCATGACTTCCTTGTGTAATATTAATACACAAAATTGATATTGCAAATTGTAACTTGTCTCCTGATATCATTTTTGTTGTTTATTTATTATCAATTTTCTTCTTTTTTCTTCTTTTATCAGCCCCTGAAGAAGGTTATTAAATATTACTAGACTGAAATATGTTGGGCTAATTGCAAGAATAAAATAATCAATCTTTTTCCTCACCTGAGACTTTGTCTCTTCTCTACAGCCGTTCTGTTGGATGTTACTAGTACTCTTTGCTCTTTAAATGTCATAGCTAGCATTTTGAATTCTGGGAAATGACCATCAGCCACTGAAGCTGTTGTAACATGGGTGTTATATGTTCCTTTCAACCAGCCTCTGTCTGCATTTTGGCTTCAGCATTTTAGACCTATTAAGTTCCTGAGCAGTCTCTAAAGCAGCCTCACATGGGGTGCCTTGCAGTAATCCAGAATGGATGCAATCAAGGCATGTGTCACCATATACCCAGATCTGACATCTTCAGGAACAGCTGAGTCTGCCACACTAGGTTTAACTGTTCAACTGCACTCCTGGCCACCATCAAAATCTGAGCACATGCAGCACAGGTTAAATCCCTTTTCTCTGATCTGCCTTACAACAGGAGTATGTTTGGTGTGTGTATCTGTCTTTCTGTGTGTGACTCCAAATTTCCTTTCAACTTAATGGCAAGAATACTCAAAGGTGATTTTGCCAGTTCCTTCCTCTCATATGTAGTTTACAGCATCTGGTATTCATTGCCCATCTCCCATCCAAGTACTAACAGAGCTGACCCTGCTTAGCTTCCATAATCAGGCTGGATTTCGATCCTTTAGGCTCATATGCCTATTAGAGGATGCCTGATTATAACATCTCTGTCTAGCAGATTGATTAAAAATTATAAAATGATTAAATCATACCTAAACAAAGACGTTTACAACCACTTTATAAAATGATGTTTGCTTAGAATATGGCTACTCCCACAGCCTTTAGGCTACAACCAATCACTAAAAGCTGCCACTGTGGGAGCAACCAGTCACAAAATGTCCATTTTCTAGAAGGCAAACTGGTGAGGCTAAAAGAATGGTATTGCCTCCCTTACGCCCCCCCCTCCCCAGCTACTTTGCAAGAGATCTCATGACATTCTCTCAATGGTCTAAATGTGTCCAGTTGCCCACATCTGCCATTGCTTTTCTCCTCCATATTCCATTTCTTGAGGAATAGAAATCCAGGGAAAAGCACTGTGTTTGAGGCGATGGGCCTCAAAGACAGTAAAAATCTGTCTATAGGATCATTTTCACACATGCCAGCCACTCCTCCATGTTATAAACATGCGAGTATAAATTCATCCACATGAAGAAATATTTCTGAATAAGCCAAAGTACTCTGTATCAAATGGACCCTTATATCCCACTCCTCTGAATATTGTTCCAGAAAGAAAGCAAAAGAACAACTTTTCCACATTGCTAGCATTTAACTTTCACAGACAGTGGACCTTCCTTTCGTTTTGTCAGGATCTCTTCATACTAATGTCCAGATTTTCTTGAGACCCAGTTTGTTCCATTGTCATT
Source organism: Sceloporus undulatus (assembly GCF_019175285.1). Lineage (NCBI taxonomy): Eukaryota > Metazoa > Chordata > Lepidosauria > Squamata > Phrynosomatidae > Sceloporus > Sceloporus undulatus. Next base: position 334,153,281 of record NC_056522.1, read on the forward strand.
GTGAAGGCGGTCAAGCAAATATTGAAAAAGTTATCAGGAAGATAGTTTGCTTTTGGCTCAGCCCAAACTATCTCTTGAGGAAAGGAGGTTATGCATACGCTCTTTTGAATCCCCTGCTTCACATATTATTTTTAGATACTTTGTTCTTTGCTCTTGGGAGGTGCCTAATGTTGTGAGAAACAAGTCACAGAGGTCTCAATAGCAGCAGTTTCTGCAAACCTCTAGGTGCACTTTTCAGATTATGGAAGCTGCTGTGACTAATATAGATGTGTTCCTAACTCACGTTTCACTTCTCATGGGGAGTAGACAAATTCTATGAGTGAAGGAAGTGCCTAATAATATTAGCAGGAGGTCAAAACAATAAGCAGTCTTTTGGCACCCTAGCTACCAGCCTACCTCTCTAGATGCACAAAGTGTCTCCTGAATTACTGATGTACACACACACAAACAGACACACAGGATTGTAAATAGTGAGATCAAAGGGAACGGAAATGTAGAAAATGCACATAATGATAATCATCTTAACAGTGGCTGTTAACAAAACAATTGGGTGATAATGCACACATCCTTGCAAGAGTGAGCTGGTTAACAAATCTAGTGTTATTCTTTTTAAGCCTCTGGGGTAGAACTGAACCTTTAAATCAGGGATGGGCAACTGAAAGGCTAGGGGGCTGAATTAACACCCCAGGAAACCTTGGAAGACCACATTGCAACTGTTCCTGCAAAAGAAAATTCCAATTTTGCCACCAAATGCCCACAAATATTCTCACCATATTTGTGGGCTTTTGTGATTCCCTGGAGGGCATTTTTTATAATTTTGGGGGAAATCTAATTTGAAAGATTTTGCAAAGATTTGTTTTGATCCCTGAGGGGTCCACGGTGGCCCCAAATGTGGAAGAAACTTCATCCCATAGAAGTCATTCTAGGCATTATGGAGCAAACACTATTTTGTGCATCTCAGTAGAGGCATAAAATTATTCTTTTTACCCCTGGAGTGCCCAGGTGGGGTAGAAAAACAGGCCTGGGGTCACATGTGGCCCATGACCTGCACTTTTCCCACCCCTTCTCTAAATTAACTGTAGTTCAGTTGTTTCCTGCTGGAATCTGTTTCTGAAGTTCTTTAGATCAAAAGTGGCTACCTTACAATCAATGATAGAGTCTTCTGGGAGGCTGAATTCATACACACACACACACACACACACACACACACACACACACACACAGCCACTAAATTTGACATCAGTTATGTGCCCAAGACTTGTCACAAGAAAATGTATAGCTCACCTTAAGCAGTCTCATGTTAGTGAGATTTACTAGACATTTAAAGGACAGCAAGGTAATTTTAATTGTTTTTTAGATTTTTACTGCAAAGTTTTAAACTGTTTTTATCTGTGAGCTACCTTGGGTCCCTTTCCCAGTGAAAAGCAGCATATAAATGAAATATAAATAAATAAATAAATAAATAAATAAAACGTGTAATAAATTGTGTCTTTGTGCATGTGTTGCATGTGCAAATATCTTACATGCACACATTTGAAAACTATGTATAAAACACACTTCAGTCCATGGGAAAATTAACAGAAATAAATGTATGGATTAATGGAAATATGCTTAAATATTGCACAAATTTCACTGAAGGAACAAAACACAGTGTTGCCCAAAATAATGTGAAGAAATAAGGGGAGGGATTCAGAGAAACAAGACAAAATCCCCAAGAAGATGTCTCGCCTCTGTTTGCTAGTTGCTCTTTTAATCTATTTTAACTTGTTTTTATATTGTTGTTCATTTGTTTTGTTTCTTGTTTTAAGGTAGGGAGGGCAAGAGGGGGAAAGGATTATTTAATTTTTGATTTTTATATGTACTATGTATTTTACTGCCATTTGTCTGTTTTGTAACCCTCCCTCAATCCGTAGGGATTGGCAGGATATAAATAAACATTATTATTATTATCCAGACTAAAAAAAAATCTCTTCTCTGGTCTTCCCAATGTTGTATTGAACCTGTGCCAGCCATGATAGTACTCACTGCTTTCCTACGTATTGTAGGATTAACACAAAAAGGCCAAGCTTCCATTCCATTTCTCTCCCCATGTCCCCTGCCATGTCCTTTTAACACTATCATGGAAAGAGGCATCCAGTACCACCTGGGTCTCAAAATTAGCATCATATCAGAAGATACTGTTCCCTCTGGAGAGCAGGCAAGTTCCTAACAAGAACACATTTTGGATGATTTTAAATGCCATCTAGGCCAGGGTGTGTTGAGCCTTGTGAATATAATCTGAGATATATATTTAATATGCATTAATTGCTAGGCTTTTCTGTTAGCATCTGATGCTTTTACTGCTATCCTGTAAAGTTCTGAAGTGTTGTTTTTTTCAGCTTCTCCTGGGAAACAGGTGAGATAAATGCACAGATTGTACAGATAGGAAGTGCATTTTTCGTATAACAGGATTTCAGACTTTCTTATCCTCTCCTACTTCAAAGATGTAATTCAGGAGAGCAAAGCTGGCTCACACCCAGAATTGATAGAAGTGCTCTCTAGGCTGATATTCTTGCCAAATAATGCCCCTGTTTTCCAATTAGAATAGATAATCTTTGTTATAGTTTTGATAGCAGTGCTTGAAAGTAATATGTTATTTGTTATTATTTATTTGGTAACTAGTTATCTCCCCTCCCACCAAAAAGCACTTAAAATGATGTTACTTTATTGTCTAGAATGGCCAGGGCTATAATATAGTGGGGGTGTTCTCACTTGCTTATACTCCGTGTTACAAATCGAATCCAAGGTACATCGTTCCTATTAGAAACCGAATTAAATCTAGAACAGTTCTAGAGCAACCCGCAATCGTCGCCACTAGAAATTGAATCGTACAGCGGTTTATAAATTTGATTCGTGTTTTCATCATTTAACGCAGGTTAAAAAAATAGAAGAGTCGAACCTACATTTTTCCCTTGAATCGGGATAGGAACCGGAGCATTTAAATAGGAATGACAGCCTTTGAAATCGGGTTAGCTGGATGGGAGGAGCGGAGTGCGATGGGGCTGGCCTTGGGGGAGTTGCCCTTTCTGTCCCCATCCGTCATGGCTGTCGCCATTTTTGCTTCCCTCACCCCTTTGTCCGCTGTGGTCTTTCAAT
>NC_056522.1:334161415-334204022 GCF_019175285.1 Sceloporus undulatus
AAAAAAAGCGATTCAGAACGCGGGATAAGACCAGGGTTATTTTGAATCGATTTAACTGATACCGGTGTGTTTTAAACCGTTGTAAATCGCAAGTGGGAACAGGCTCAGTGTACAATAACAGGGTTTCTGTCTGTTACTCATTACTGGGTGTGTTCTGACTCAACTCGAGCAATGGAAAGGGGAGAAGGAAGAGGTGGCCTCTGTGCACTTCTGTGACTCTTTTTTTTTTTTTGGTAGTATAGTGTGGTGTAGTGGTTTGAGTGTTGGTCTAGGATTCTGAAGACCAGGGTTCAAATCCCAGCTCAGCCATGAAAACCCACAGGGTGATCTTGGTCAAGTCACACTTTCTCAGCTTCAGAGGATGGCAGTGGCAAACCCACTCTGAAGAAATTTGCCAAGAAAATCCAATGATAGGGTTACCATAAGTCAGAAATGACTTGAAGGCACACAACAACAACAGCAAAAGTATAACTTGGAAGGAGCACCAGAATCAGTAAAAAGGCAGTGGGAGGGAAGGGAAATAGAGGAATCAGTGCTAAATCACTGGGTTAACTGGATTTTTTAAAAAATAAAAAATAGTCTGCTTTTTTGCTTTCCTCCATTCTGCCCAAATTTAAGTGACTGTTGCCAATGCCAGAATGCAAATGAGTCAGTACAAGTGCTTAGTGTAAGCAGAGTGAGAAGAAGAGAGGTCTCCCTTGCCAGGCTGGCTGCTTCAAACAGCAGCACAGGGCACACACTTGGACTAGCTACGTTGATATGAGCAGACAGAGAGAACTGGATGGCAGGGACGTGTGCAAGCATCTGTATGCCTGAAGTTGGCTAAAGCAGGATATATAGACCAATTGTTTGAGAGAGAGGGAAATGTAGAAAAAACAGGGATTGAGTGAGTGACCATTTCTGCACACATCAAGAACACCTACAACCACCTCATATGGGCACCACACATGACTGTTACATGGTATACTACACTGTGTTTCTGTGGAGGAATGGGAAAGGGAATCCTGGCAGTGCAGCCACTTAGATTTATCATGATCAGAGATGATGGAAGCCTTTTCCAAATGAGTAAACCACTGAATTACTTCCTGGACTACAGTAACAGTAACACATAATAACCTGTTGGGTGATTAATTAGTGTAATGAATGATGCAAGTATCCCCTGACAAAAGTATTATTCCAAGTTCCATTTGATGGGGCAGTTACATCTTATGGCCATAATTTCTTTACGTGGAGGTTATTTCTTTTGGTTCATTAGCTATTTTCAAGAATACTTTTGTTCATAATTATGTGACATAATCAAAGTACTGCATGTTTTAGCTTGAAAAATAGACCTACATCCCTGTGAATAAGCGCCACTGAGCATAGTGACACTTACTTTATTCTGCAAGCCCACTACTAATAAAGTGGGATTTTTCTCTCATCGTATGCATTCCAGTGAGTTTCATATAAAATTGCTAGTGGCTAAAATTTTGATAATGCTAGCATCTTCTAGAATATTTTCATCACTTGACTAGCATCTAGTGGTGAATTGCATATATGAATAAGCCTGATCCAGTACTACAGACAGAGCTTTCATATCACCTCACATTATCTTGAACCAATGCATTTCAATGAAAGTAGTTCACATATCAACTGGTAATTTTAAGTTATGAGAAATTAGTGATGCACATGCATTTATGACCCAGTCCATCATCTCTGTTTCTTTGATTTATAGACTCCAAGAACAAAAAGAACAAACCATAGTGTGTTATCTGTTTTTAAAAGAAGTATTAGCACGCAATCCTTTTAAAGGGAAAAAAACAGACTTACAACTATGTTGATATTATGTATCCATTGTCGTCAATCAAAGCGTGCTGCTGATTTCTCATTATTTTCAGTTGCATATCCAATTATGCACAAATAAATTTCACTCTCCAATTTCATGCCCTGGACTAAAATTAATCACAAATAAATCAGCATTGCCCTTGATTGCCTTTGTCCTTTCTGAGACTAGGCACAGTAATGCTAATATCACATTGGCTTCCACCCATCATTTGAAACAGAATTCAATACCTTTCAAGATGTTAAATAATTTTTTCAAAGGGCTTTAAGTTCTTCCAAGCAGCAACACACTTATCTTCATATCCAAATGTTCACAGAGTCATATGGACCTTTCAGAAACACCGGAGTCCAGACGCTAAACTGTAAAAATGGCTGGTAACATTCCAAGGTTTATTAATTCCATGTCAAAGGTATCAGATATTCTTGTATCCTTTGCAAATCACCTTTTCATACCAAAAAGGCAACAGCTTATTCACAACCCCATCAAAGGTGTGCGCATGACTCACATCTACTAAATAAACGCTAATGCCCAATGGCAGTAATACAGCTATTTATATTCACTGCTTGATTTAACCACTAGAATTCCTTTAATACAATAATAAGCATGAGTGCTTTGCTGTGAAAAATAAAGACTTGTGTGTTAGTGGCATTCAGGGCTGTTCTTAACATCATAACACCAAATTCTGACACTGGCTGGCTGGAGCATCTCAGATAGCTGATTGTCTTTCCATAATGACAAAATGGACCACTTAAATTGAGATTAAGCTTTTCAAGGTTGCTCATACTGTTTGACTGCAGTCCATCTGTGCTTCGCCCCACCACTCTGTCTGTCTGTCTGTTTGCTTGTTTCATGGACTGCAAACATGTGATGACCCAAATAGAATAAAAAATATATATAATATAAATAAAAAAATAGAGTCACATAAAATATAGGCCATGATGCTGCATTGGGAGATGAGGCTGCATCTACACTATAGAAATAATACAGCACTTTAAGAACTGCAGCTGCCTCCTATGTAGCCCTGGGATTTGTAGTTTTACAAGGTCATCAGCCTGCTGTTAAAGAGTGTTGATCCTTCACAAAACAGCAAATCCCAGTATTCTATAGGATGGAGCCATCTCAGTTAAAGTGGGTTCAAACTGGATTATTCCTATAGTGCACATGCACCTACCACTACAACAGTGTTCCAATCAATCTGTCCCAACCTAAACCCACACTTTTTCTCAGTTGAAGCCCCCCCCCCCAACTGGACCATTTCCTTGCCAATAGAGAGTGGAAGAAACAGCAGATTGTTGCCCAGCTATTGTCTTACAATATCTTACTTCTGGAAACACAGCAACAGGCATCTGCAGGGGCCTCTGAGGGTCCTTCTGAGGTCCCTGAAAATGATGCCATTGCTTTACATCCAGTATAGGAAAATAAATGGATGGTTTTCTGCTGCTCCTCTGCTCTCCAAAGATTGGCCAGGAACTGGCCAGGTTCATGGGGCTGCAACTGATAAAAATGGGGGCGGAGGTTGGTCACTGCACAATCAGTAGTGAATCCCAGTCTCCAGAATGACCAAAACAGTCAGTTGTCCTAAGTCTGGTTTACATCGTTGCAATTCACCAGCAGGATGCTAGTCATACAAGATTATTAGACAGGGGACACGTGCCAGTAATCCCGTGAAAGACATTCACACAGTCAGTGAAGTGGAATTGCATTAATGCGTTCTTCTGTTATTACAAAATGAAGGACAAGGACAGGACAATTGCACTTCAATGATGGGACAATGACAGGACAATGACAGGATAAGTGTGACATCATGAAAAGTCTTTCATGTGATTGTGGTCAATTGCAGTTTAATGACTGGACACTGACAGGATAAGCACAACATCATATGAAAATCTTTTTGCGATCACTCTATAAGAATGGGAAAATGACAGAACAAGGATGTCCTGTCCCCGTCTGATAATCTCCATAGAAAAGAAATAACATAAGTCATATAACACTCTAAACAAGATTGATTATTCATTGGCTATGATGCTGTATTGTTTTAGCAGAATATAAAAGCTTCGTTCAGTGTACCTCCGTCTTCTCCCCAACCATGCACACACAACCTACAGTTCTTCTGTGTACCTCTCCCTCACACCATGGCCATTAAATCACCAGTAGAGAGTGTGGCAGTCAGGCAGTAGCTAGATACATTTCTTCACCATATGCATAAAGACAATACAGTCAGCCCTCCACATTTGAAGCTTTGACTTTTGTGGATTTGATTATTTGCAAATTTGACTAATTTCTTCTCTCTATGAATCTCTACCCCCCCCCCCCCCAGTGCGACTCTGCTGGAAATTGACCATAGGGTTCCTCTAGATGACTTAGAGATTCCTAGAAAGGTGTTCTCTTAGATTAAAAAAAATAGTGGTTTTTTATTTGCAATTTTCCCACATTCATAGGGGTCCTGTGCCCCTAATGCCAGCAAATATGGAGGACCCACTGTACCACACTCCTAGTCTTCCTATTGGTTGCCCCTTTCTATCCCAGCAGCCACTAAGAGGTTGTGTGGATGAGTGTATGGCATCAGAATGCTAGGTTGTGTGTGAGCATGGGGAACATGGCGCAAAGAAGGTAGTGGATGCCTCCTTCTCACATGACTTTAAGTGGTCATGCACAGGTGCAATGCCAACATGGTGTAGTGGTCTGAACATCAGATTGCAATTCTGGAAATCAGAACCTGATTTCCCCCTCGGCCACAGAAATCCACTAGATGATCTTGGTTGAGTCACACACTCTCAGTCCCAGAAAACCTTGTGATAGATTCACTTCAGGGTTGCCATAAGTCAGAAGTTACTTGAAAGCACACAACAGCAACAATTTGTGGAACACTGGAACACATGTTCCAGTGTTCCAGTTTCCTCAAGTTCTGTTCATTATTTTCCTCAAGCAGCCAGCATCTTTATTGTCATGTGAATGCATGCACATTTATAAACATTGTTTCTTTTTTATTGCAGAGGGAACTTAGAAAGGTTGTAGATTGTTGTTAGCAAATTTCCAGAAACATGATCCTTCCCAGATACTGTGAAATTCCAGATACTGCGAGAGACATGATTGATTTAAGATTTAGCTTCCTCCCTCCAACCTTCACCTGCCTCTAGTTTGTAACTTTCCTCATCATTTACATCCATGTGACCCATTCGTAATGCTTAATCTGATTTGGATACTTTGCTTGGATGGTACAGTATGCCATAAAATAGCAGAATTCTATTTCCCACTATTGCTGATAAGGCCAATTCAGCTTAGACTTTTGCTTTGACTTATTTGTTGATTTGCTTGATAAACAGTAAAGCTTAAGGCCCTGAAGGATGATGGATGCATGTAGAGCTAGAATAACAATGAAGAATATTTGGACATTAAGTACAGAGACTTTCTTTGAAAGCCACGTAGACTATTATCTGATTGGAAAGCTTTGAAAAATGTGGGCTTATTCCTCACCCCTTCAATATTTGTTAAGAAAAAAATTAGAACCTTTTGGGGATAATATTTTAGGATTTAACATGAATCGCCCAAAATACTGATAAAGGTAATTCTTTTAGTTATTTGGGGAGGGGGAGAAAGGTGTATGAATTTGAATGATTGATATATCTATTTGATAATGCCTGAGATATGCTCTATATGATTCTCCTGTCCTTCTCTACATGGGCATGTGCTGATTCTGACCTACTTGGCTGAAAATAGATTTACCACTAGAATATAGCCCTTCATAACTTACTTAAACAGCAGTTCCTGTGAATCCTACAAACCACTGCCTTGATTCATGGTAATTGTATCTCAAGCAATGATGTCTCACAGATATAATTGCTTTTATGATATATATTATCAAGTACATTTTGTCATTAGTAAGACCCCTTCCCTCTAACAAAATGGAAGTGGGTTCAAAACAAGGGGATTGATTGGGACTCCAGTTTATGTAAGACTTACAAGTATTTTTTCATACAATTGTTGCTATCTTTGGGGGGAAACTATTGTAGAAGGTAAATGTAACAGAGATGACTTCAGTTTTAGTCTGGTAATAAAAAATAGTGCCTGATTTACCTGGGATGTTTCAGTCCATGGTTTGAGTGCCAAGCAGTAGTAAGGCACCATCTTCAGAGGTGCCAGCAGCTCACGTGGGATTTTTTGGGGCTTCCTACAAAATGTGAGAACCACCCAATCAGAAGGCAGCTTAAAGAGATGAAGATGGGCTCTCCCCAATAGTCCTGGGTTTTTTGTTCAGGTGGAACAGGTATAGAAGTATTCTCCTTGCTCTCTAGCACACATTTAGGCTTCCACTGCTATCCTACCCTCACTCCCTTCAGCTATGGTACTGATTTTGTGATAATTTGCTGAGTCAATTCTTTGCTTATTAATGTTTTGTTATGACTTTTGTGTGGTTTTGAATGCAGCTAGATCAGTTAGGGAGTAGGGAAACGGGGCCTATGGGTCTATCAAACCCAGTTGGGGACCATCTATAGGATTTGAGGGCTATTGGCAACAGAGGTCACAGAGTTTGGGGGTAGGTGCCCCAAATTTGCCCCAGGTGACAGGGAATCCATTCAGTGGCTTTCTACCATGTGGAATCCTACTTCTTCCAGCAGGTGGGCTAACAGATTGTCCAGTGTCTGGAAACTGGCCCATGCAGATCCAAGTCCCTACAATAAAACAGTGGCCTTTTCTCATTCAAATATCATGGTAGCTGTGTGTGAAGCTCACCAAGGAAGGTCCCACTTCCCATCCATATAGTTGAGCTTCTATTGGGCTGATAAACCTTGGCATAGGATTTGTTGACATGTTTGTTCAATGGGATTTTTCTATGTGTTGCCTCATAATTCAGCAATAACCTCAGTTGGTCTACTTTTGTTGGGACTGACAGCAATCAGGCCCTTTAGCCCTAGTTTAGACATCATTTTCATTAGTCTCAACTAGCATGGCCAGTGGTAAAGGCTTATGGGAGTTCATGTCCAAAACATCTGAAGAGACAAAGGTCAATCTGCATGGCAGATAAGTTTGTGATTCAAACAACAGAATATTGGTGGCATGTAGAACTCATTAAATCCTCCATTATTCTGGTACTTTGTTGTTTACTGCCCTTTTTTCTCCTTTCCCTTCTCACTTCCACCTCTCTTTCTTCTTTTCTCCTTCTCCTTCCTTTCTCTTTCCTTTGTTCTTTCTCTTTTGATTCAAAACTAAAAGAAGATATTACAATTCACTTTCATGTTTACAATGCCTTTTGCAATTTGGCATGCAGAACTGAATAGAGGATGACATCAGAGGTGTTAATTTGCAACAGATGGTGACCAGTGACTCTGGGCAAGTGGCAGCAGACATGGGGAAAAACTGAATTTACCCTCCTCACTCAGGTTTGATTAATGAACCAGAAGAATTTGAAGAGCTTCTAGAAAGGAGGCCCAAAGGAGTTATGGTGCATAACTTTTTCTTTTGTGATTTCCCTTTTTCAATTAAGTTTGACATTTTTGAGAGTGTGCTCAGCTACAGACCATTAATCTGTGCTTGGAAGCCAAAAAAGGAGAAAATACTTCCATGGAGGGGGGAAAAAAGAACAAATGTACATTGAAATGCCATGTTGAATATTACACTGTGTTGTTTAGGTCACTGCACTGAGGGTTCATGAACAAGTCAAGTTTAAACAATTAAAAAGAACTGAAATGTAATATGATTAGGCAGAGATATTGCCAATTCCTCCATATTCATATAACTATACTCATTCCCCCAGTGTGCTACAGATATAGAAAGGCATATAAAATTATGGAAGAGCTAAATCATGCCTGATTCAAAGGCAAAGAAGAAAACAGACAGCCATTTTCAGATTGATCCTTTTTTGTATCTGAAAAATGATTGGTACAAAACAAAACAAAGCATTTCTTAGGATTTAGAGAGGTAATTGCTGGGTTGAAATAAAAGTCACTTCATACTCCCTCCCTCCTCACCACCATTCATCACTGATGTAGTTCAAGTGTACTTAGGATGACCTCTGTTTAGAGACAAAGTGGGAACCTACTGTAGAAGTATTGTGCCGATCCAGTCATGTAAAACGAAGGTTAAGAGGCGATATGATAGCCCTGTTTAAATATTTGAAGGGATGTCATATTGAAGAGGGAGCAAGCTTGTTTTCTGCTTCTCCAGAGAACAGGACCCGGAACAATGGATGCAAGCTACAGGAAAAGAGATTCCACCAGAACATTAGGAGGAACTTCCTGACAGTAAGGGCTGTTCGACAATGGAATGCACTCCCTCGGAGGGTGATAGAGTCTCCTTCCTTGGAGGTCTTTAAACAGAGGCTGGATGGCCATCTGTCAGGGATGCTTTGATTTGGATTTCCTGCATGGCAGGGGGTTGGACTGGATGGCCCTAGTGGTCTCTTCCAACTCTGTGATTCTATGATTCTATGCTTCTATGATTCTATGTAAATATTCATTAAAACACTGATTCTTGGATCTTTATTGCATAAGAAGAGAAAGGTGAAAGAGATCAAAGAGTAGCAGTTTTCTTGGTGCTACTCTGCATGCCATTGTATCATTTCCATTCTGTTCTTCAGGGAAGACACTCATTAAAGTGTACCTTTTGACAACGAGACAAAACTACAAATATCAGGATTCCATAGGATGGAGCCATGACAGTTAAAGTGTTGTCAAACTGCATTAATTCTGGAATGTGGCAGTGGCCTCACTCCCCTCTTTTTCTTCTCTTTCTCCCATTTTTTCCTATCTGCTAACATAAAAAACTTAGTTCATGTGTTTCTGTTCTGTCCAGCAAACTGAATGAGATTCACAGTTTCAGAAATTTCTGCAGTTAGATTTCATATCTGTATGTACAAGCTTTAAACAGTGTACAAATATTACAATGATATATGTTATGAAAGATTATATGTTGTCTTTTAAGTTTTTATATTTATTTTTATGTAGCCTCTGAAGAAGGCCATAGGACTTTATCACCCGTGAGGAATTTCTCTTAATTTCGAATTAAAAGAAAGTGGGGCCAGAACGCATTTATGTGAATTCACTAGTTTAGCGAATTTACGTGAATGCAAATTGTGTTTGAACTGGCTTCCCATTGCCCCAAAATAGCATGCCATTGCCCAAATTTGCGTGTGATCACCTCTCACGCAATAATGTGAAACCCCATGATTGCACTCAGACTGACTTCCCATTGCCCGAATTTGCGTGTGGTAGTCTATCAAGAAATAACGTTAAACCCCATGATTGTGTTCGGATTGCCATTGGATTATACTTCCAGTTTTCCTTGTCTGAAAACATCCATAGAAATATACATAAGCCAAAATGCATTGGACTTCTTGCAAATAAAACAGCCATCTCTTGAGCACTTTGAGACATGTCTCCTTTTTCCCCCTGTGGATTCTATTGGGTGCTCTCCAGTTTTATCTTGCATGATGTGGGGAATCAGCAGGATGCTGTTTTTCCTAATATGCCAGAGACTTGTACCATATTTGTGCCCGTTGGCCACAACTTTTTCTCTCTTTCCTGGAAACTTGCTGCAGACTGGTAGATGGTGCTCACAGAGTGGCACTGGTCCACAGATCGCCACTTTGAGTAGCATTCCTTTAGACAGTAAGCTTTGATAATTTGCAGCAAAATGTATTTTTGTTTACTTTTGTCCTGTTTAATCTTGAGTCTGATTTACAGACTCCCTCTCTCCCTTCTTTCATTCAGCACTGCCTCCAAATCCAATGAAGAAACAAGGCTGTTGCTTCTTGAATGCCTCCATATTTAGCACCAGACAATTTGGACTGCAAATCAGCTAAGCCAGGAAAATCAACTGTGCAACAACACAAGCAATTTCCCTAGTCACCCCTTTCCCTTTCACAGGCCTTCTCTGAAACTGCCAACTTTATATAGAAGTTGCTGCAATGGTGATACCTTTAAGCTTATCACACAGCACTTGGAGGAACAGAAACGGAATGGAACAGAACAGGAGGAAAACGTGCGTTACCACACAGAGGAACACCGCCAATGATCCTGGGAGTCTCCAAGCCATTCCCCATCCATTCCTTGACAGCCAATTTTGAAGGACCATTTTGAACCATTCTTCAAAATCGGCTGCCAGGAATGGCTGAGGAATGGCTTGGGGTCTCCCAGCAGCATCAGATGTGTTCTCCCATGTGGTTACACACATTTCCCCCCGTTCCATTTCCGGTTCTCCAAGTGCCGTGCGATAAGCTTATTTCTTTTACTTTGGAGGTAGCAGCAGGAGGGGATGGTGAGTGAGCACTCATTTTGAGCTGGTTTTCATCTCTGAAATGTTGGCTCTGAAACACAAAGCAAGGTTGATTTAAAACTCTTCTGGCTGAAAATTTTGCCTTAAGTAATTGGCAGTCATTTCAACAATTACAGTGCCAAACTGCAGTGTGGTATTGTTTTAACAATGCTCATGTCCCTTTTCAGGCCTAAACACTGGATGCCTCCATCAGATCAACCTGGGTAACCAGATATGTTGGAATGAGTATCTGTGTTTCTGGGAAGAAAATAGCACAAAGCCTAGACTATTTCTTTGAACACTTAAAATGATGAGCTCAAGTATGCTTGGACTTATCATGGATTATTTTTGCATGAATTCGGAGGAATCAGTTTTCTACAGAGCATAGCTGATCTTCACACAATTAGATTTCTTGTGTGGTGAATTTATGCCAGAAAAATATAAATAAATGCTGTATAAACTCAACTATAAGTTGATTTCATGTATACGCCAAGGGCAGGTTGTAGGACAAAAAATTATGCATTTTGATATGATCTGTGGATATGTCAAGGGTAAAATTTAGGGGCATTTAAACAAGGGTGTAAAGGATGAATAAAAGGGAAACTGCAGCCTGCTTCTAAAGTGGGCCACAACCTGCAGTCCCAAGCTGCACCAGCCTGGAGTCTATTCAAAATTATTTCTTTTTAATCCAGTCCTTTGGACTGGAGTGTGCAACCTTGGTGCGACTTCCAGACACTTTAGGGAAGGGAAACACTAAAAAAAACTGTCACTCCCATCAGTTTCCTACCCACACATTTAAAATGATCAGAATGCTCACCATGGAGAAGTGAGTCAAGAGGATTAGTGCTTCTTCTAGGTGCTCCCTGGATAGACTAAGTGCTTAACCCCCTCTCCCCGCAAGCCAAAAAATGCGTAAGCTCAAGTCCCATCTGACTGACGGGCTCATGCTCACGTTGTGGGAGAGTGCACGTGCCATTCACTCTCCTGTTGCGCAGCTTCTGCTTAAGCTGGAAGCCGCGTATGGGGCGCCCGCCTATAGCGTGGGCACACTGTACTTACAATGGTCCATGGATATGTGTGCTATAGAATGGTAACATTTGTGCCATATTATTATTGTGCTTGCATTATTTTCTCGAAACTCACTGCAGACTAGCAGCTGATGGTTCATGGACCAGAACTAGGACCCTGAGCACTATCTTAAGTAGCACTGCCATTAGCTACTGCAGTTTCTTTGAAATTGATCAAAGAAGTGTGAGTTCTCAGGACATCCACTCATTCCATTCTTTTTGTGGATTGTTTGTACTTATTTATTGAATATGTACTGCTGCTCTTCAAAATTTTGGAAAACTTGTTTTGTCTTTTATTTGAAAGACAACATTTCTCTTCTCTGGGTTTTTTGTGTTTTTTGTGGGGTTTTTTGTGTTTTTGTGGGGTTTTTTGTTTTGTTTTGTTTTTACTTTTTAAAAAGAGTTATAGAGAGAAGTGCCATTTCACTGATGCACTATAGCACTATAATTTTAAAAATTAAAAAGGAAGAAAAGGGGAACATATTTTTCTGATATGTCTTAGAATTAAAAAGAGGGATGAAGGGGTTGAGGATGAAAATAAAATGTTGCAACTGGTGCTAGGAATTGCGAGAAAATTGTCTGGGACAACAGAAAGTTGCATTGAATCTCTCTTCTCTTGACTTTTGTAGATTCTGAAGTCTGCATGCAAAAATATTTTTCAGCATCATCTGACAAAGGGCATACCCTCCAACATTTCACAGATGAAAACGATGATATATGAGGCCAAGCACCATCAGAATGTTGTCAACATGGCAAGTGGCAAATGTTATTAATGTGGAAGAATACACAAGATAGAAGAGGATGGAGCACTTTGCTTTTTCCTGAAACTACTGAAGGCCAAGAATATGCCTCCTCTTCTCCTGTCGCACTGCTGAATTAATTTAGTGTAGATTTCTTTTGCACTTTGAACTTAGTTTGCAGCAACAGAAATAAGTTGAGGAAGAAAGGGGAAAGTGGGAGTAGAGTAATAAAAAATGGATTTTAAAAGCAGCTAAAAATAGTGGGAGGACAGAGGATAAATCAAGACTGTCCCTGCCAAATCCTGATGGTTGAGGGTATGAAGAGGCCAAGATATTAATAGGACTTTTTATTTCAATATTAACTTTTTAACATGATTCAGTGGTTCAAAAATAATTTCTATTGCACAGCAGCAGATCCTACATACCAACAAACAAGAAACCTGAGTGAAAATGTTGTTCCATGGTAATAAAATATTTTTAAACAACATGAAATGGGAAACCACTTTTTCCACTTTCTTGAAGGCTGCGGAAACATAGCATAGCAAAAAACAAAAAAGGAGGGAGGAAATCTACTACAGAATATTTTGACCATAAAATGCTGGAGGCACCAAGATCACCATAGGAAAAGAGTCAAGGGCTTTTAAATCACCACCTTTGACTTCTCCTGGCAGTTTTTCAAATATTACCTCTGCTCCTTCTTTTATGACATCTCCAAGCAATCACAGAACACAATACTAGTCTAACAACAGTGCTCAGAGGTCCTTTCAGAAGCCTATATTGGATTTTGCCTGTACGGATTTGAAGCAAGGGGCAGAAATCCTGAAAAGATAAATTGCAGACTTGGGAGACTGAAGACTCGTGACCTTGATGGCAAAGGATTGCACCCTATTTTCATAATGTAATGGAAACAACAATTTGGTGTGTGACAGAGGAAAGAGGGAAAGGCTTACAAAGTAAAGAACTGGAGTAAGGCCTCTGTGCAGCATGCAGTACATGATTTGTCACAGTGGGTTATTTTATAGGGGGAAAAATGTGATCGGGGGCAAATGTAGTGTGAACCATGCTCCCCTGTCGAATCGATCCATCGATTCAGATCACAAACTGATTTAATTGTAAGTGGGAATGAGGCCTAAAAGAGTGTAATGTGTTAAGGTCCTAAGATAGCTGCTGAATCTGGGGGTTATTTGAAATGCAATTGAGTGAATGTTGGTGATGCTGGGAGTGGAAAAATGAGTGTTTAACCATTTCTATACTTGTTTTCCATCCCTTCCCCCAAATTACCTCTCAGTAGCTGTGTTCCAGCAGTAAAGTACAGCTGTACAAAATTCAGCTCAGTGCTTTCCATGTACACAATAAATGGGCTACCAATCACTCCTTTCCTTGGTATTTGCTGGACCAGTGATGGGTCATGTCACCATCACATTTTGTTGGCCCTATGGAGGGAAAGCTAATGGGAAAGAGCATAATGAACACATTCCAAGCAGCATGCTGCTCAACCTTACATTTATGAAAATATGGCCCTTTTCAGCAATGCAAGTCTTTCTTTGTGGAGAAGGTCTGTAAAACTCAAAAGGATGAATGCATGCAAGCTAGATGTTTTAAATACAGTACATGCAGAAACAACATGAAGACACACAACAATAACAATAACAATGTTGTTCATGTATTGTCCCAATCAGGCTCTTCAGGTTATCATTCCTACGAGCATCTATTGTATATGCTTGTTCACAATATGAGGATTTATCATTGTTATGTGTTTTCAAGTTGACTCTGACTTATTGTGACCCTATCATAGGGTTTTCTTGACATGATTTATTCATGGGAGCTTTGCCAGTGCTTTCCTCCAGGTCACCCTGGTCTTCTGGAGTCCTAGTCCAACCCTCAAACATCTACACTGTTCTGGGTCTCTAGGCTTAAGCACACCATGCTGCATTGCTTCATCTCTTTGTGCGATTTCATTGTTTTCCCAATGTAATTACTTCTACATATATGCTAGCATTGTGTTGATTTCATCACCGTTTTTCTTTTGGACCATTAACAATTGTTTACTATTCCAATAAACAATCTAATTATATAGATATAAATGATGTAATTTTAAGAGTATCCTGAGAGAAGAGTTTCAAAGCACAGGTGCCTAGTGGCAGAAAGGGGTGTTCAGCTACAAGAATATGCATCCAGGAATAATTTCAGTTTGCCTAAACAATTTATATGTACATTAATCCTTTATGAGAATTGTGCCATGTACTTCTTGATTGCAGTTTAAACAAATTTAATGTTAAAACTGTTGAGTTTCTCCTCCTATTGGAACAGCTTGGTGCCTACATTTTCTGACAGATGGTGAAGAAACAGCCCTCTTTTAAAATTCAGAGGATTGCTTCAACATTTATAGCTTTTCAAGGTCATGGCACCCATTGTACTTGGAAGCTGCTTTACTAAATATTTTCATCTGTTTCCATTGGAGAGACCCATGCCCTTTGTACAGATACACTTTGTTACATTCATCCACATTACATCTTTGTGTTTAGGTTTAATCAAGCTCAGCTTCTGCTTAATGAGGAAATTGTGTTTCTGCTTCTAGATACAGTGGTGCCTCAGGTTACGAAATTAATTCGTTCCGCCGCGGCGTTCGTAACCCGATGCATTTCGCAAGCCGAAAAAGGCTTTTGCAAAGCGCGGCTAGCGGTCGCGTTTGAATTTCGCGCCGAAAAAAATTTCGTAACCCGAAAAAACCTTCGTATCCCGGAACAGTTTTTTTCAATGGAGCTTTTTCGTATCCCGGAAATTTCGTAACGCGGCGCATTCGTATCCCGGGGTACCACTGTATTCAAAATAAGAATGAAGTAAGACTATTTATTTATTTAACCTCCAAGCACTGATACCTTTACTGGGCCAACCAAGATGCACAACTACATATGTTACAAGCTTTCACAGTCACACTGGCTTCTTCAGAGAAACAGGAGAAAAAAATTGAAAATGTTAGTCATAGACCTACATTTTCTGTTTCTGGACTTAGAGGCTTGACACGCTGTTGCTTTCCTAGCTGGATCAGGGCCGCAGCAACCTCACATTGCGGCCCCAATCTGGCCTTTCAAGTGTGCAAAAAGGAGCTGCAAAATGGCTCCTTTTTGCACCCTTAAAATGCTGTATGGCGCTTTTTCAGTGCTGTGTCATCGGGACGCAGTGCCAGAGGCATGCCATGATGCTGTGTGCTGTGTGGAGTGGCGCTCAATGCCAGGGCATCCTAGGGGTTGAGTCAGGCATGCGTCGTGAGGACGCTATGCCCCAACTCCAAGTAAACCACAAGTTGAACATGAGTAAACAGTGCAATGTGGTAGCTAAAAAGGCCAATGTAATTTTAAGCTTCATCAAAAGAAGTATAGTGTCTAGATCAAAGGAAGTAATAGTGCCAGTCTATTCTGCTTTGGTTAGGCCCCACCTGGAATGCAATTTATTACAAAATCTTCTAGTCACTAATAATTAATTTCTGTAAATTATTTTTTAAGTAATATAGAATAATAGAATCATAGTGCTGGAAGAGCTATCCAGTTCAACCCCCTGCTATGCAGGATTACACAATCAAGGCACCCCTGAAAAATGGTCATCCAGTTTCTTGTTTAAAGACCTCCAAAGAGGGAGACTCCACCACAGTCCCAAGCAGGTTATTCCACAGTCGAACAGTTCTTACTATCAGGAAGATCTTCATAATGAGGAGGTAGAATCTCTTTTCCTGGGCATAGCCACATTGCAAAATTAAGCAGTTTAACACCACTTTAACTGCCATGACTCTATCCTACAGAATCCTGGGATTTGTAGTTCAGTAAGGCACCAGAGCTCTCTGACAAACCAGGCTGCATACCTCACCAACCTACAAATTCCAGTTTTATGTATGATAGAGGCATGTTCTCTAAAGCTTTCAGAAGTATTTGTATTAATAATATTTTGTTGTTATATGCCTTCAAGTCATTTTGGACTTATGGTAACCTTATCACTGGCTTTTCTTGGCAGGTTTGTTCAGTAGGGTATGCCTTTGTCTTCCTCTGAAGTTGAGGGAATGTGGCTTGCCCAAGGTCACCCAGGGGGTTTTCATAGCTGAGCAAGGATTTGAACCCTGGTCTCCACAGTCACAGTCCAGCACTCAAACCACTATACCACACTAAGTCTCATTAACAATATACTTGTAAAAATTAAAATTAAAACTGGCTGCCCAGTTCATCAGATTCACATTTTTAATGTTTTCCATCAGTTAGTCTCATTGATGGATAAAGGATGTAATCCTAAACACAGTAACTAGGGAATAAAATGAATTAGACAAACATCTGAGTAAACACATGTAAGATTCTGCTATAACTGATGAAGCCTTCCTTGAAATATATGCATTAAACCATTAGGTGTTAGGTGAGATTATTTTATGCCAAATCCAGCATAATTAGCATCTTTTGATTCCCATTCATAGGATGTTGTTGTTGTTTTTTAAATTCCAGGATAAATTGCAATATTAAAAAAAGGACTCATATGTTTCTATACTTGCAATTCAGCGAGATTCCTTGGGCATTCCATCTTCCTCCTCACTGGATGAGAGGGGAGAGCAAAAGGTCCTTCACTACTACTCTGGAATCAATAGTGGGCAAAGACACAAAAGAGGACTGATCTGAATTATAAGTGGCCATACATCTCCAGAGCCAATAGTAAACAAAGACATGGAAGAGTTATCAGATCTGAATGAACATACCATATACTGTAGCATATATCTTTCACACATACACCACTGCCTTTTACTGGCTATATAAGAGTGCTTAGGCAGTACCAAGAGACATGAACCATCAATATTAGCTGCAAGAGCTTTCACTTCTCTCCAGTAGTTTTGAAGAGCCCATGTTTTGTTGCCCTGGAAAATATTTTGCATGGAGGATGGTCATACCCATAGGCAATGCAGATTTTACCTATCACAACCATCAGCCATTCCCCATATAGCATCCCCATGGAAGCCATCTTGTTTGTATAGATCCTTCCAAGCTGATGGCTTCCAAGTCAGTGAGGTGATCAATCTGCATCATTTTAACTTGAACTGCAGAATCTTATTCCCAAATAGTTTTGGTACCGTGAATAGCTATTTAAAAGTTCAAAGTAAAAATCAGGCTGGATTCACCTTCTCACTGACATGAAAGTATCCAATTGCCACTAAACCTCTTCCCTGCTTATTTCACTGTTCTTCAATTTAAGACTCCAGAAACCTTTCCCCCTACACTCTCAAGTAAAAAACAAGAATATTCAAACGTAAAATTATCATAACAATGCATCGTGCAAAGCATAAAACTAAATATATAAAAATACATATAATTATATATAGTTTGTATATAAATATATACAATTTGCATAGTTTGTACTTTTTTGTAATCTTTCAAATTTGAAATCACAGAAATAGGAAAGTTTCTGCTTTTCTTCAGCACTGCAGAATCTTGAATTACAGAGATGTGACTTTTGGAACTGCCCGATTATCTTAGAATGATTATCTTAGAAATTACCTCTCAGAAAAATAACCTCTTAGAAATTACCTCAATTATCTGATAAATATCTTAGGAAAGTACTGATGAGCTAGAAAATTATTTGGGTTAGCAAGTTTTCAGGACCAGCCTAAATCATTTTGCTGCTTGAGGCAGAGCAGCAAATGTCACCAGCAACTTTCCCAATCTATGGGACATAATATTCAAAGCCAATCAAGTTCTTTTCACACCCAAGGCAGAAAATCTCGCAAGAACTTCTCTTCATCTTTCTGGAATAAAAAAAAGACAACAATAATATATTAATAATTAACATTTGCTGCCTTCTTGTGATACCCAAAATCTGATACCATTTCCAATTGATTTATTCTTCCTAAGTAGTTTTGGCCTTCCAATATTTCAATCTGCATTGTATCTTCCTGTATAACAGCAGCAGGACATAATTGGTAGTTCTGTATCTTTGGAAGCAAAGCTGAGATCTACTTATCAAATTTATTAAGGGACAAGAGCTGGGTTCACAATATTTTCCCTATTACCTGATGGGAAACTTCTGAAGCTATATGGGTTCAGTATTAAAGCCTGGCTCAGAAACTAAAGTGGAGGCTGATACCTAACATGAGAAAAAGATGCCATGACCTCTTGCAAGTTGCTTAGTTTCGCTACTAAGTAATTGATGTATATAGAGAGGTGTCCATGCACTCCTATAGAGACTATGTAAAAAAAACAATAATAGTGCTGCCATCTTGTGTGCAACAAATGAATATCAGGAAATGCAGGGCTTTATTTTTTTTAAAAAAAAATCAAATCATTTATACAAAAAAAGTGAAATGAACAGACAGTGTATATTTCTGAGAACCTCTCTTTATTCAAAAGCCAGGTGGCCTATTACGTTAACTCTGGGCTTGTGCAGACCGGCACTTTGTCCCGACTTGTGGGTGGAGTCAGGGCACAGAATCACCCTAACTCCACCCCATGGCATCATAATGCTGTTCACTGCTCCAGATGTTTTGCGCCATAATAACGCACTGAATGGGCACCATACAGCTGCGCTGCTGCAGCTATGACACCCTTTGGAGGGCGCAAAAAGGAGCCACTTTTTGTGGCTCCTCTTTGCACCCTCCAGAGGTTGGATTGGGGCCATGGCATGAAGTTGCTGCGGTTCCAATCCGGCCAAGAAAGGGGTGGTCTCCTGCCACCCCTTAGGAGTAATCTGTACAGCTCCTTAGTTGCTCGTTGCTATTTCAAAATTTCAGACAAGAACTTCTAATATAATAGTGGAAAGGGTTGAAGGTTCTCAAGATGTTTCTTGAACACTGGTAATGTTATAGAGAGCCAATATAGTATAGCGGTTTGGTTGTTGTAGTCAAACCACTATACCACACTGTTCAGCCATGGGAACCCTTTGGAGGACCTTGAGCAAGTCATATTCTCTCAGCCTAAAAAGAAGGCAATGGTAAATGTCCTCAGAATAAAACTTGTTAAGAAAACCCTATTTCTATCCTAAAACATAATACCTTGCTGATCGAAATATGTCCTAAAAAGAGACTGATCTGCCTTGGCCATGAGCCCTGAAAGAGGAGGGGACTTAAACTCTCTCATAAGCTAGGTGGAGGAGGAGCTGCCCTCCCAAAAATATGTAATTGAGCCTCTTCACTTACAACCAGAAGTGCATTATTGTCACTGGGCCCTTGTAGGAATAATAAAGGCTGCCTACAATCTGTTCTATGCAGTGGTGTCACTATGGGAGTGCGGACCACACCAGGTGACACCCTAAGGGGGGGGGTGACACCACTGCTCCTCAAACACCTACTTTTTAGAAGAAACTGGCTGTGACATTCATCTGCTTCCCTTTAAAATGTTGGTGGGAGTGAGGTGAAGCTCAGTGGGAGGAGAAAAGAGAGGCCCCAGAATTTTTAAAATTCAAATTTCCAATTTTTTTTAATTGTTGAATTTTTTAAAAAATATATTTTTAAATTTTCTTTAAAACATTGCATTTTAAACAAATCTTCACTATACATATGTAAATACATTAAGGCTGTGCATACGATAATGTAATTTAAAGGTATAATTTTAATTTTGCTAGTTGTCACAACTATTAGCATTACACTCAGTGGTATACGGGAATTATGATTTACAAGTAACATTTCTCCAAATAAACATTGCTATGGATGCTGTGTGGTGTGAAACAGGAGGAGATCAATGGGGGGGGGGGGGTGACACCATGAGTTACTGCACCAGTGACACCTACCTTATGGATGCCACTAGTTCTATGTGCACTTACTTAGGAGTAAGTTCCCAAGTCCCAAGCCCCACATCCCATGGAGGGCACTTCTAAGTGGGCAATGTACTTCTAAAAGTCTTCATATTTAAGGATGTCTCAACGATAATGGATGGGACCTCCTCATGCAAGTAAATTGACAAATGCTTGCCTGCCAACGTTGACTTCCCCACCTTCAAAACCATCCCAGAGATCCCTGGTTTTGTTAAGCAGTTTTGCCCTCTACTGACAAGACTGCAGTCCTTACTGCTGATTGTCTTATGATAAATATCAGATCTCTCAGTGGCAGGCAACTATCCCCCTTAGAAGATCAGCAAGCGCAGGTTCATAAAGAAGAAGATAACATAGACTACCCTTCTTAACAATGATACTATACCGCTGGATCTGCCTGTCTGCAAGTTGCTTCATTTCTCTTTTCTTAACAGATCAGGAGGAGCTCCCTCTCTCTCTCTCTCTCTCTCTCTCTCTCTAATATCCCAGCCTCACACACACACACACACACACACACACACACACACACATCTTTTCTGGTGCCACATCTTTAGGTCAAAAACATTAGCTTGAATGGCACCCCAAAGTAATGGGGATTTTTGAGACAGAAATGAAAATAAATCAGTTTAAGATGAAGTATTTCCATTAATAATGTGTTGTTTTGGGAAAGTAATTAATTACATCTGTTTTTAAGAGTATAATTAGAGTGTGGTTTTGTATTATAAATTTTGATATACATTTCTATCTTAATCATTTTTAAAGGTACCTAGTACATATAGTAAATTATATGGTATTGTTTTGTACTGTATTGTTTACATTGTGTAAACTGTTTTATTCATACCATACCTTCTTCCCAAAGAAGAAGCTCAAGGCAGCTTAAAAGAGAAAAGAAATACATGTAATCTACTTATGTCAGACATTCAACAGGAGACTTTCTTTTCCACAGCCAAACTACACAGAAAAAATCCTTGTGCTTGTTGTTGAATATTTGGGGATAAGGAGTCTGACAATGCAAGGGGAATAATGCAAATGAAAAGGATCCTTTTGCATTCACATCCCAAAGCACGCACTGGACAAGTGAGCACAGCATGTTTCATCTGAAACAATGAACTCTCCTCTTCAACTCTCTGGCATTTTGGCAGAGTTGCTGATGGATCAGAAATTCAGAGTACAACTTGTTTGCTACACTGAAACCTACTTTTGTTTCAGTGGACAGGCAGTGTCGAAAGTGTTCCTGCTGTCAATAACCAACTTCCTAAGCCACATTTACATGTCCGCATACGTGTACGTGAGCCTTTGCTCATTCTGTGATTACAAATGTAAGCACCTTCTACTTTCAGCTTGACAAGCTGCCAAAGCCTTTGTATACGAGTTGGCATCAGAGACTTCTCCCATGCCCATTCATCGTATTAGCAAAGCTCAATAAAAATGACATCCCAAGCCAAACATGTTTTAATCCCTCTCTCTCACTCTCAGTACGTGTGTGGGGTCACACATGTATGCTTTTCTATTGGCTTCACACTTGCAGTTGGTCCTATCCTTCCCTAGATTCACTGAATCCTGTTGTGGGAGAAAGGTGGGATATAAATCCTTGAAATAAATAAATAAAATAAATCTACACCATGATACATACTGTATGTCTTTGAAGAAAAACATATTAGAAGACAGAAATAAATCATAGAAACCCTCCAATCAGAAATTTTGTACTCTGAACACTCTGAAATAAGGAAGCATTCTAATATTCCCTGAATATGGGACAGACTTATTCATTTATTATGTTTCACCAGGTAGCAGCGATGTTTAAACAGATAATAGTGAAAGCAGATATCTCCTCCTCTTTCGCACAGTGATCCCAATATGTATTCTAGCCACATGCACATAGTCTAGGGGCAAGTAAGCTAGTGGGCTATTTTCACTTCTTTCCCCTGAGACTTTAGGGGCCACACACCCACCAACCCTCACAATCATTTTCCACAAAGGCCTTCTAGGAGGTGTGAGAACACTTTTATCATGTTTGGGGGCCTCCTGGATGGTTATTGGTGAGGTCTTTTTTTTTTCTTTTCTTTTCCTTTAGTAATAAGAAAATTGCTGTTCTTAGAAAAGGCCTCTCTGGAGCCTAAAATGGTCCAGTGGGGGAAAACATGGCAAAATGTCCCCATGACCTGAGAGAGCATTTGGAGGCAACACATTTTTTAAAAATAAATGAGTTCATAGAGTCCTAGGGTGGCACAAAAACAGCAGGCACAAAGCAAACAGAACAGTCCATGCTACATGGACTCATCAGCATGAATAACAGATTGAGAGTTGCCATTTGATAATAAGATTCATTTGTGTCATCTATTTACACAACAGTTTGGATGTCTTCATCTGTGTCTGTTAAGGTCAACTGTGACCCAATGATCATACTAGGCATTACAGTGGAAACATAAAGGCTTCTGTTCCATATACAGTATCCTTGACTGAGCAAAACACATGTTAAGTTAGCTATGGCCTGGTACAGACTGGACCAATTTTAGGTCCCAGGAGAGTGGAGCGTCCGCACATTCCTGATCCCTACCGTGCTGCCCGAGCGCCATTTTGACACATGCACATTCACACAGCGTGCGCGCCGACACACGTCTCATGTGCTGTGTCCATGGCGTCACCGCACCGCTCCAGGGTACTAATGGCGTCTCGGTAGTGGCGGAGAAAGGAGCCAGGTTTCGCAGCTCCTTTTTCATGGCACATCAGAGATTTGGGGAAAGAAATGCAAGTAGAAATGTGCACAATTACCATTCAAACAGTCAACCTGAAACCAGATCTGGCACTTCTAAATATATTTAAAGGTCCTAATGTAGAGATATACCATAAAAAATTATTCGGTTTGCTGCCAGACAACAAATAGCTAAAAAATGGGAAATCACAACCTCATTATCTCTAAAACAGCGGTATCATCATGATTATGATTTAGCTTTCAGAAAAACTGACACAGTACATATGACAAAACAGAGCTCAAAATTATTCTGAATCAGGTTCATTTGTAGAAACAGTTCACTTTTTTTTTATTTGCAAATCATGACATGGAAAATTTTTATTGTCCCCCTGCTTTTCATGGTCAAATTTAGAGTACTACAAACCAGTGTGGCATAGTGGTTTGAGTGTTGGGCTATGACTCTGAAGACCAGGGTTCAATTTCCAGCTCAGCCACGAAACCCACTGGGTGACCTTGGACAAGTCACTCTCTCTCAACCTCAGAGGAAGGCAAACACAAACCTCATCTGAACAAATTTTGCCAAGAAAACACCACCATAGGTTCACTTTAGGGTCGCCATAAATCGGAAATGACTTGAAGACACATCACCACTAATTTACTATCTCTTTCCCCCATACTTTTCACAAGCTGATGTACAGCATTCTTGGAATAGTTTTTGCGGTTTGTTTTTTATAGTTCATCTTTGCACTGTATTTGTAATTTATAAATTTAATAAAAGTTTTTTAAAAACTAGATGTCTTTAATCACATCGAAAATCTACTGATAATCACATTCCTGTTCTCTGAGACCTTTTCTGTTGTTCTTCCAGACAGATCACAGCCTTTGGAAAGCAATGTTTTCTATTTGTTTCCATTATTCAGAAATGGACAATCATGACCTTGGGTCCTACAGTAGAAGAAAGATAGGATACAAAATAAGTAAATAAGTTATGAATGCAGGGTAGTATTTATATTTGAACATTTTAGAGAAATACCTACATTTTAAAGATGTCTGTCTGTATTCTGTAGATTATACTTTTAAAAAAGATCCCTACCCTAATTAGATGCATTGACTTGATAATCTCTTCCACAAAGATTTAAGACGCAGCCCCTGGGGTCAATCAGCAAGTAATGAGAGGCAAGAGATAATTAAAATGCTTGTATCTATATAATAAGTGCCTTGCCAGATTGCTAGGAAATATTCCATATGTTTATTTGCTTTTATCATTTTCAAAATGCATTTGTGACATAGTATTTTATGTCGGCTAGCTTAATAAACAACCGAAAATGGCTGCTGAACCTCTTAAGGGAAAGCAAATGATGACGGCTCTGTTGAAATCACGCAGAGTCCAACTGCCATTGCAGAATTCCTTTAACAGATGTACAGGAGATGGATCTTTTCTGCACTTGATTCTCTAGGGTGTTTCTTGGGGCACTTCTACATTGATTAAAAATTGCCCTCACCTTGCATTTTTCTGCTCTGCCAGGACCTCATAGTGATCCTGTTAAATCACACACACTAAGCACTTCGAAATGATGCCATCATAACTGGCCACACATTTTCTCCTGGCAAATTCACTGGTTTCCCCCCTACCCAATGTGCATCAACCTAGCAGTCAATAGCCCTTATGGTTTGTTTGTCAGTCTAATGACCACCATCCACTTTGACTGGATGGCTCTCCATCCAACCCGTTTTCCTTCTTTGCTGCCCGAGTGTACACATGCATGCACACACACATGATGGAGAAAGAAAAAATAAAGTGCATTTTATTTATCTTTCATTTATGAAACTGTCCAGCTATGAGAGCAGTGGTGTGAGGTTAGATTTGCCTACCTCCTCCCTTTTCCTCCCCCCACCTCCTGAGTGTCACATTTGTTTTACTATTTATACTCCTCTCCCCCCCCCCCCCCACTCCACAGCATTGTGTCATCTTTGTTCTGACATCAGAGACTGGAGTGCACACATTCTCTCTCCTCACCATCATTTGCTCATTCGCTCGTGTGGAGATCTGTAATGTGCGTATGAAAAAGATCGGGGGACAGTGTGGGTGCAATTGCACAAGCAATTGAGTGAATGATCAGGGCAGTAGCGGGGAGGGGGAATGTACATGCTCCAGTCATTTTAGTCAAAACAAAGCTGACACAACACTATTTGAGGAGTGATTGTGAGGGGAGAAGAGTACAAACAGTGAAATGTGCCAGCTGGGTGGGAGGAGGGAGAGGACAGCCCAACCTAAATCCTCACCGTTGCTCTCATGGCTGGATAGACACTGCAGTAGAAAAACATAGCAACACACATCAGGCTTACTGGGCCCAACCAGTCCTGCCCACCAAACACCCACTTCTAGCCCCACACTGATGCCGTTATGAAGCTCAGTCCACACACACGTGCAAATGTCCAGAGTAAATTGCCACTTTTTTCTCCTGATTAAAGCCCTCAGATGCTGAAAAGGTTTGGATTTGGCCTGATCCTCCCATACATCCTTTGGACTGCTCACAGTAAAAATGAGGTTGGACCATTTCATTTGGCCCATGTAGGCAATCCCAGAGTCCCATAGGTTTGCTGATAAAAGATTGTTTTAAAAAATTCATAAGGCCTCTAATTACACTGTATAAATATGAACAGTAATGGCTGGTTTCTGATACAACTAAATCAATTTCCCAAAGAGGAAATAAATGATACCTACTGTCTAGCTAGCACTTTACAAACATCAACAAAAGGCATTGTTTCCATAATTAGCATCAAATGTTCAAAGAATGACTATCTGTGTAACATTGCAGTGCTCATATCTTGTAAGTGGATTTAGTACAGTAAATTGCACTAGGCATTGAACTACCCCAGCATCCAGGGCCTTAAGATGGGACTAGGATGTTATAAGGGACACGTGTCTCTTTGCACTCTTATTTATAATTTGCTAGTTATTTTTTATATTCCCACTTTACCAATGAGTTCCAAATGGTCTCTTCTGCATTTTATTCTCCTAACAATCCAGTGAGGTAATCCAGTAAGTCTCCTCACTAAAACATGCATCTCTCAAATCTCAGACCAACACTCTAACCAGTACAGTTGGCCCTCTGTATCCACATATTCTTTATCCATGAATTCAGGCATCCACTGCTTGAAAATATTCAAAAATATATAAATTCCAAATAGCAAACCTTGATTTTACCATTTTATATAAGGGAAACCATTTTACCATGCCACTGTATCTAATGAGACTTGAGCATCCACAGATTTTGGTAAACATGGGGGGGGGGGTCCTGGGGATATCAAGAGCCCACTGTACTGACTTCAGCACTGCAATGATGTCACATTACATAATGTATCGTGTTACATTTTATTAACCAGTGTTGTTCAAATGTTGGACTTAGATGTGAAAGATCTGAGCATTAGTTCCCAGTAGACTACGGGCCCAAACAGACAGGCCAAAATAAAGCTGCTTCGGGTCACTTTGGAGATATGCTATTTAAATGATGCATGGTCCCAAGAGTAAAGCCACGTCAAAGCCACATTCCAGTTGTCAGGACTGGAGTGAAGCTTTGGCACAGCTTCTGGCCTCTTAAGATGTGTGTATCATTTAAATGGCATACCTCCAATGTGACCTGAAGCAGCTTTATTTTGGCCTGTCTGTTTGGGCCCTATATTTCATAGGAAGGGTCAAACCATCTCTGGATATTCCTTGTCAAAGAAAACCCTATGATAATCATTGGGTTGCCATAAGCTGAAAGGTGACTTTGAAGGCACATATACACACATGCATACACCTCGTGTTTAGGATTAAACTAGATGATGCTTAGTTTGTATTTAAAAGTTTGCTCTTTTAACTGGGGAAAGATGTCTGTTTGTCCTATCGCATGGCTTCCCTTAGCTTCATACCTTGCAAAGACAGGGACTTTATTTTGTTGCTTTGTTCCAGAATATAAAAGCAGGCTTAATTTGCAATTTGGAATCCTGAGTCACACAGTTCTACCTGTTGTTATAAGGAAAGACACACTAATTGCAGGAAATACACCACATCCCTTATAACTTATATGTTACAAAGAAGACAGAGGAAACACATATAAAACATCAGCAGTTTTTGACATCTAGTTCAACTCTGGATTATTCACAGACCCAATGTATTAAAAGGAAAAGAAAGAAAAAAAGAAAAAGAGGATAGGGTGGAGAGAAAAAAATCTAGAATAAATTGAGACTAAAAATAATCAATATCAATGCTAGATTCTTTCCCCACAAGATTCTCTTTCCTTCTTTTTTTTCCTCTTGTTTATGATGAAACAGACTAACACAGCTTTCTCTTTGAAAACTGATTCAAAGTAAAAAACCAAAGTGTTCCACAAATGGTTATATGGAGTTCCAGAGAACAGCAAGAAAGGAGCCAAAACCTGGGGCCACAGCCATGTTAAACCACAAGCAGAAAACATCTGAACATGTCTCCTCAGAAGTAAAACATACAAAGGGATTTATTGACAAGGGTCTATAGCATCAAAGCCTGAACAAAATACATTGTATTATATAGAACCTCCACATTACACATCTGTCTATTTTGCTCTTTATACCGGTACATAAATAAACAGGCTTTGGTATTAATTTTAGTTACGGTAAACCATTTTATGCTTTGCTCTGAATGTCCTCTGTTAGATAATGGCAACTTCAAGGGGAGACTTAGGGGCTGAACAGCACTGGATCAGGGCCACTGCAACCACATGCCATGGCCCTGATCTGGGCTATCTGCAGTGCTAAAATGAGCCACAAAAAGCATCTCCTTTTTGTGCCACAGAAAGGGCGCCATAGGCTCTGGCAGCACGGCTTTTCGGTGCTCCTTTGACTCTGTGTCATCAGGACGCAGCACCAGAAGAATACCATGACGCTGCCCACCATGTGGTGCAGACACCACCACTCCACTCCGCCCCTATGCTGGCCTTAATGGCCAATCTGTCAAGGCTGTAAATGTATAACATCCAAATCTGAAATAAGAACAAAATGTGATTCCATTCATTAAGGGATGAATGGAGACAATAGAGATTAGCACACTCTCTTTCAACGTGCCTTATCCCCAACAGGATAAAGGTGCATTTTTCTTTAAAATGGGTTGTATCACATTCACCAGTGGCTGGGCGAATGCATCCCAGATGCATTTCGGATGCCAGCCAGGCTTACGCTGCCACTTTTCAAAAACAAGGTTTTCCCATTCTTGAAAAAGCACAGGATAAGCCCAGCTGGCATCCGGGATGTAAACAGGATGCATTTGCCCACCCATGGTTGAATGTGATTAAAAACCCATTTTGTTTTGTTTTTAAAGTGCCTTTATCCCATCAGGGATAAGGTGCGTTAAAAGAGAGTGTGCTAATCTCCAATGTTTCTTTGTTTTATTTAGAAGTTCCCTACCATGTCAGTATCTCTCTGGGGCCCCTCACAATTGAAGCTAGCCATGGGACCTAAAGACTGGGCTAGATTTTTGTACATTTGATTTGTGTACCTCTTTCTAGTCTTATTTTTGCTTAAACCACACAGTTTAGGCAGTTATTGCTAGTATTAACATGGATTTTGAATTTTATTCCTTGGGATTCCATTACAAATGGTGGGGAAATACTTTCAGTTCTTTCATGTAAAAGTTTTTTACTTACCTTATTTATTTATTTATTTATTTATTTATTTATTATCCCGCTTTTCTTCCAACCAACATGGCATAGTGGTTTGAGTGTTGGACTACAACTCTGGAGACAAGGGATTGATTCCCAGCTCAGTCGTGAAACCCACTGCTCTCAGCCTCAGGAGAAAACAATGGCAAACCTGCTCTGAACAAATCTTGCCAAGAAAACCCTATGATACAGTTGCCTTAGGGTTGCCATAAAATGAAAATGACCTGAAGGCACACAACAACAAGAACAACAACAACACGGGACCCAAAGCAGCTCATATTATAAGTTAAAACCACATAGTCATTAGAAGACACTGGAGTCCTGGCAATTTTCCAAGGATTTACTTAGAACAATTATCTTTAATGTAAAGCATTTCTGCTTCTACTTGTAGCAACCCAGTATGGACAACACCAGGCTCATTGTCTATTGTTTTGTGATTGTATTACACAGACATTTTTTTAAAAATTGCAGAGGCAGGAGTGAACATTTAACAGTACATCTGGACCAAAAAGAAAGTATCATCCGCCAGGACTCATTAGCATTTATAAGGATGGCTAAACACTCTCTTCTCCATACTTCAGCATAGAAGGTACCAACAAACTGTGACACTCATTAGGTTTGAGTCCTTCCAAACAGCTTGAATCAATCTCTCAGGTGACAAAAAGAGAACAGAGTTGAAAGTAAGGCTAGGTGAGGCTGTTAGAATAAATGGTGCCAATCAATATCATTATAAGTGCTGCACAATTGGGAGAAGAGACGGATGCTCCAAGGTTATGATTTAGGAAACAGAAATGAGATTACATGATCTGCAGGGCCTCTTCCCTGGAGAACAGGTCAGAATATCATAAAACGTGTAGGCTACCATCTGCTGTATGATTGTTAACATGCAGCATCCATCACTTTTAAAACATAAATAGGCAAACTTACTGACGATAACAATATAGACAGCTCAATACAGAGCTAGGAAAAATTAATTTTTTGGACAGTACCACCCAGGATCCCTCAGGTGGCTTATGCCAGTAGAAATACAAGCAGTTGCACTTTTGGAGTTGCTGTGCAGAAGGTAGTCCCCTAATCTGGTTTGTGCACAACTCAACTCTGACATAGTGTAATTGTGGTGTAGCTTCACTGATACAAATTTACACTACACAACTGTAGTGTAAATACAGTGAATAGGATCATGACCAGAACATTTGAATATACTTTGTACTATTTCACAGATGAAATACGTGGGGCCCAACAACATCAGAATGTGATTAAGATGGCAAGAGTTATTAATGAGGAAGAACACACAAGCTATGAGAGGTGGCAGTAGTTTGTTTCTGACTGAACCTATTGACAAGGACAAGATTACATCCCATCCTCTCCTCTCCTCTCCTCCCTGCTGAGATAACTGGGTTCAAACTACTTTTGCACTTCAAACCCAGTTTACAGGAACTGAAATAAGCCAACCACAAAGAAGGGAAATGGGTGGAAGAGAGGGAAATTGGGCTGTTTTAAAAGTTGCTGGAAAAGTGAGATGATAGAGGATTAAGCAAGACTGTCCTGTCAGATGGGAACAGTGGGAGAGTATTCTGATCCAGTAAGGCAGGAGAAGGAGAACCTTGTCAGATCAGAACAATGAACCAGTCTAGTCTAGCCTTCTGCTCCCACAATGGCCAACCAAATGTCAATGGGAAGCCTACAAGCTTAACATTTGCACAATAGGACCCACCTTATGATGGAATTAAGGCCCATACTGTCGCTGATAAGATAGAAACATTATAATCAGTAGCCATTCTCATGATGTTTTAGTGTGGGAAGTTCCTTCTTTTTCTTCTAATCTTTCCAATTTATCAGCTATATCTACATGATTCAGACTCATTTAATACACATTTTGATGATGGCACATCAGTGAGGAAGATTATTTGTACAGTCTCCAAGTGGGAAGCTGGGGGGGGGGAAACTTTCTTGGTGGGCCCTTTTCACTCCCATAATGAACACAAATTAATGAAGAAAGCTGAGAGGAGCTGGGATGCAACTGGTCCAAACTGAATCATCTCAACCTTCCTATAATTGGCCTACACTGGTTTTGCTTCAGACACTTAGGAAGAGCCTCCTTATGTTACCAGGTTACGATAATAAAGTCAAGTTGGGAAAGCAACAACATAATCTTAGTGACAATGTCAAGCACCAGTTTTAAATATTATGTACAGCTAGAGAAGGAAGGCAGAAGCTCAATAGCTTAATAAGCATTAGATTAGACTTAGAGCATTCTTCAGCTGCCAGCTCAGCAGGCTAAGGCTCCTGACTGTTTCAAAACTGAAGCAAACATACCAGATCACCAGTCATGAGCAGGAAGTCTATGCCATCTTTCAAAGTACACAGTGTATGTTCCTAAAGAGTTGTGAAATCCTGTGCTTTTTTTCAAAGCATCAGGACATTTCCCTAGTACATACAGCTGATTTTCAAGACTAACAACATCAGAACTTTTGGCAACCCAAATCTGGAGTAGAAGGGTACACACTGTATTAACTGGCTTTTCTTCTTTTTGCTGCCCTAGGATATAAAGAAAAGGAGCATATTGAATACTGACCTTTAAAAACACTGGCTTGGCTTTAGCTGCAGTGATGTAAGCAGACGCATGGGCCCCTGCAGTCAAAACACACTCATAGGCCAGGAACTCCTAGTCCACACTGTAATGAGAACAAAGTGTTGTCAGAGTACTCAGTATATTATGGAAACTTGACATCAGCTCCTTTTTTTTTCTTTGTATACTGCTTTTCCGGTGATCAAAGCGGTTTACATCAAAACACAGATACATACAATTTACAAAATATAAAATCTTCATATATCAATAGCATAATAAAAATACAACCATAAAATCTATCAGTCCGTAAAGTGAACTTCTATCAGGAATGATATCTACAAGGTGTCAGATGGGTATGCTAGCCTAAATAAATGTGTCTTCAAAGCCTTCTTAAAGGCATCCAAGGTAGGGCAGACGCGGATTTCGTCAGGGAGATTGTTCCAGAGAGTTGGTTCTGTTGTCGTAAATGATCTTTTGTGAGTTGTTGTCAATCTCACTCTCGGGCTCTCTAAGAGATGTTTCCCTGTTGTTCTGAGAGTGCGCAGGGCTCCTGTGTTTGGGGATCAGAAGAGCTTTCTGTTTAAAAAACTTCAAGATTTAATGTTTGCAGCTTCAACACATGTAAAGCACTTCATCACTGACAGGCCAAGATGAAAGCCTGGAAAATTCATAATTAGATATCAAGCTCCGCCCTGAAAACAGAAACACAGAAGAGAAGCGCTTGATATGACAAAAATTAAGAAGCACACCATGCTAGGAACTTTTTATCTTTTTAACTTTTTATTGATGGCAAACAACAGAGGCAAAAAGCTGCCACTGAAATGTTCATACTGTCTATTT
This sequence comes from Sceloporus undulatus, assembly GCF_019175285.1. Taxonomy (NCBI): domain Eukaryota; kingdom Metazoa; phylum Chordata; class Lepidosauria; order Squamata; family Phrynosomatidae; genus Sceloporus; species Sceloporus undulatus. The sequence goes on from NC_056522.1 coordinate 334,192,841, forward strand.
ACCCATGGCTGATGGTTTCACAGCAAGATGGATATAAGCCCAAAGCAAGCTACAAGGAGCAGGCTTAGCTGAGAGAGTTCCCAACATGTTGCTGTTCATTGTAGGAGGAAAAAAAAAAACACCAAATTCATAGGAACTCTGCTTTTGTTTACAATGGCTGTCACACATCTTTTGAGCTCCATTTACAGTAGAAGGCAGCATGAAGCCAACTTTGTCCAAAGTATTTTCTCAGAAAGTAAAGATGCCAGCGGCATGCAGTGTATGCAGCTGATTCTTTGCTGTCAGAGATACCTTGGCAACTGGACACTGTTGTTTTTCCCTTGACTTGAATCTTATTAAATAGAAGAAGCCTAGTTCGTCTGTCATGATAGGAGTTTTTAGTCTGGGCCTCTTGAGTGCTGTGGATGGGATACAGTAAAGACAGGGCTGGAGTTCACTGTTACCAGTTATGGATGCGTAACCGAGAGATACATGTATGATTGATTCATATCCTGCTCCCACGCTATCACAATTATAGGCACAATTGCCATCATTAAGTCTCACAATCCTGCTTTACCAGGCAGCAGCCACTCTGACCCATGGAGATCTGTTCTCTTATTGAATGGGAGCTGCAACTGGTGTTTCAAGCCTGTCCTTCCGTGAGTTCTGGCTGTGAGGAGGAATTATAACAGGGACGCTGCTTCTTATTGTCACAGTGGCAATTGCTGGAAGGAGGAGTGGTGAAATATCAGCGAAGAACAGACCTTTATTGCTCACAGGAGTTGATGCCTGCTAATCAGGCTGTGGGTGGAGGCGAGGCCAGGCCAGGGAAACCCTACCTAGTTAGATACAGTATACCTAATTAAGTAATTGATTTAGGACCCTGCCACTATCTCTACATATATTTATGCATTTATTAAAATGCTTCTTGGAGTGGGACAGGATGGAAAAGATGCAGTGAACTGATATTACACACTGCATTATATTACAATAGTTAATTTGATGAGAGAGAAAACCTCCACTCTTTTGTAGTGTAATTGTAACGTTTCCCCACTACAGTATAGTTACAGGAATTTCACCTACTAACTGGTGGAGGAGTATCACACATGGTTCAAATGATTGTCTTATGCTGTGCCTTCTTGTGCTACTTTCCCATGTTGTGTTGTGGGTCTTGGGATAAACACAAGGTGGGTTGGAAATTCATGGGGTTACCATACGTTGCAGGTGACTTTAAAGGGCATGCACACATATGCATAATTAATTTAAGGTGAGTTTGATCCCCAAGTTGTCTAAAACCATTCTAGGGTCAACTGAAATGTATTTTTTGACTACATTATATTGAGGTAGGTAGATGAGGATTTGGGTGGGCTTGAGGGGGAAATGTTATCATACTCTGAAAGCATGTCATTATTTTAACACTTTCCCTGTGAATGGTTTTGGTACCTTTTTTCCCCCTTGTGAGTGCAACACCTTTCTCTGGTCTAGCTGATTTTTTCTTGTATGAGCAGCCCCCAGGTTTGTCTGGATTCTTTATTCTCGCAATACGGCTATAACTCATGGTGTCTGCTAAATTGAAGTTATGTTCAGCAACAGAGAGTTCAAATTCTGTACACCAGAGATGAAGTATTGTTACCTAATATTAAACAGAGCCTTTAAACTTGAACTTACACCATGATATGTATGTTTGACATTGAGGCTATATGTCAAGCAAAAGTTTGGAATATGAAAATAAAGATTCAAGGACACTGTCTCTTATAATAGGTACATCAGTCCCTGGATCCACCTTGCTCAGTATGGTCTTACAGAATGCTGAAAGTTCTTTCAACACAAATATTAATTAAGCTTTTCTTTCTAGTGGTCTCCAAATGTACGTTCCCTTTACAGTTTAAATTGAAAATATGTTTTCCTACTTCCAAAAGAACTAAAATATATAATTTTTAGTGCCTTAAAAAAACAATGAGTGCTGAAGCCTGTGGTACAAAATAACCTCTCTTCTTGTCCACGTCTTATCTCAATATCACAGTAGAGCACAGGATTCTGTGGGGTCCTTTTGCTGGTAAGGACAGAGAATGAGTAGTGCGATCTTATATTACAAATGATACATTTAGTTTCTGAACCATGCCTTCTTCTAAAATGTTTGTCTAATAGAAGTATATGGGATTGGATGATACTGTTACCCTAAGATCTAGCCTTCCCTCCCTCCTTTTCTTCAATATCAAGTTGATCTCACAAAGGCTGTTTTGGGCATGTAGCTAGACGGCACCCCAGTGTAGGCAAACTGCCCATGCCCTTAAAGGACATTTGTGCCCATATAGGAGATTCGACTGCTCAGCATGGGGGGAAGCTCAAGAGCACATAGGCAAGGATGAATCCATAAAGTTTGGAATTTGCATATCCCTTTATTAATAGGAGTGATCAATAGAATTCATATAAATAAATCCTATCACCTCATCATCATCATCATCATCATCATCGATCATAGAATAATAGAGTTGGAAGAGACCACAAGGGCATCCAGTCCAACCCCCTGCCATGCAGGAACATCTAAATCAAAGCATCCCTGACAGATGGCCATCCAGCCTCTTGTTGACAGACCTCTAAGGAAGGCGACCTCCGCTAGCACTCGAGGGGTGTTCCACTGTCGAACGCCCTTACTGTCCGGAAGTTCTTCCTAATGTTGAGGTATGGTGGAATCTCTTTTGCTATAGCTTGAATCCATTGTTCCGGGTCCTAGTCTCTGGCAGCAGCAGAAAAACAAGCCCCAGCTCTCTAAGTTGTTCTCATAGGATATGGCTTCCAGACCCTTCACCATTTTAGTTTCTCTCCTTTGGACATGCTCAGTTTCTCCACATCTTTTTAAATTGTGGTGCCAGAACTGGACACAAAATTGCAGGTGGGCCTGACCAGGCAGAAACAGAGTGGCACTATTATTTCCCTGGTCTAGACACTTTACTTTTATTTATGCAGCCTAAAATTGCATGGCCTTTTTAGCTGCTGCATCGCACTGTTGACTCATGTTCAACTTGTGGTCTACTTGGATAGTGATGGTGGGTGATAGACCTTGTGCTTATAATATGAACAGAAAACCAAATACATTTCCATCTGGAGGAGATACTCCATTGTCCAGAGACATTTGCACTGTGTCCAGTCATTTACAAGTTCCCTTCTCATTCTTCTCTCTAGAAGTTCATTTTAACCCTCAAATCTGCTCAGGAAACATTTTGCCCTAAAGATATGCCTGCCAAGGGACCTCCCATTCAATCTCGCTTCAGATTCAGACAGACACTCTGCCAGTATGTTTTTACTCGTCGCCTTGCTATCAGCTGCTGAGGACATTCACTTCACAGAATCCCCTGACTGGAACCTTTGCTTTTGCAACCAGTACAGTATTACTCTCTGAAATCCCTACATTTGCTATCTGCTATCTCCTTTTACACTGTATTAGTTCTTGGAATTGCTTTTGAGTAGTGATTCTGTTTTACAAATACAAATATATTTAGATCTTGCATCTGGGTTTTGTTTTCTAAAACCAGTATATACAGGCTTGATTCCTGATGTAGTTGTAGAGTCCTGAACAGATCACGCCAGAACTTTCCCTGGAAGCCAAGGGGCCGTACAGTTGGACGGCTCCATGCTGCCCATCTTTGCCCCATGTCGTGCTGCAGCATCTGCATGCTGCAGCAACGACCACACTGTCTAAAAGGAGCTGCTCTAGCCAACTCCTTTTTTGCGCCTTCAAAAGGGCTGCGATGCAGCCCTATGACAGCTCTTCGCCCAGATCCGCTTGGGCACCCTACGTCATGAGGCTGCACCCGTGTGGATGAGGCCGCAGCCTTGTGATGTAATGGCCACTGATAATAGGCTTGGCACATATGGATGCGGTGCCGATCGAGCCCTACTATCGCCACAAATGGCCCGTCTGTACTGGGCCCAGATGGACTAAATTGAGGCTGTCATACTCTGGCCACATAATGAGAAGGATGATCATTAGAAAATGAGGAAGATGGAGGTAAATCAGAAGTAGAAAGAGAGGAAGACCACATAGGACTCAATCGGGAGGACCATGGACCTGAGCCTGCAGGACCTGAGCAGGGAAAGTAGAAGATAGGTGGGCTTGGAGATATCTCATTCACGGGTTGCCATGAGACACGTATTCAACTCAAAAGCAGCTAACAATAAACAGGCCAAAATGCATAACCTGTACTCTGACACAAAAGCCCACTGCTCAAGGCCAGACTCATGGAGAAACAGAGTTGTGTTCTAATTAGCAAGGGGTCAGGTGAGGCTTGCATTTATGATTCTTGTTTATCTTATATGCTGACTGCACGGTACATATGCAAAATAAGGCGGTAGGAGACCTTGTAGGTTGTGCAATCCAAACATTTGGGAAGCCCCGTGATTCCTCATCTTTGCTTTGCATCTTGTTTTTCTCCCTTAAACCTCTCTTGTTATGACTTCCCAAAATCAGAATAAAAACACAGTTGTACAATGTGTTGGCTATTCAGTTGCACTCATAGCAACGTCTCTATAGTATATGTGCCCACATCTTAACCTGTACAATTTTGTCTAAAGCTGTTTGCCTTTCAACTTTTGAATGCTCAATGCTCCAATCATCACAAATACACATTCTGTTGTGATAGTGCTTTCTTTGAATTTTAATACCATCTATTGACTTGGTTCCAGCTGGGGTTTTAATTAGCTTCTGAACTACGCCAAAGGTATTAAGCTTCAAGAGCGTTGAGCAAACTGATTGCATTCTTTAACCTTTAAGGATCCTATTGTCCCTTTCAGCTCCACAAATTTAAACGCTCCACCTCCCTTTGTCATAACCAATGGATGCATTCTAAACACAATGTGCGAGGAGCAGGCATTATTAATAACCATCATCAATCATGAAGTGAGGCAGGACTCACAGGTTTCGTTACTTTAGGCCAGAATCTAGGACACCACAATGATTAATATATCCAATTATAAGCCAATCGGTATTGGCCTTAAATTCTTCAACGTCACCCTGAATCCTTGAAAAGAAAAGGAAATCATGTGCGAGGTTGTTTCTTTTTAGTTCTGTATCTGCACACATGTTTGCCTAAATGCAGAGAATCACCTGTTGTTTTGAGTCTCCTTTGTTGTTCCATTTTGACTGAAACAAGCTGCGTATTACTGAAAGCTGTATTGTCATTCATCTAGATTCAACTTTCCCCATTCCCCTTTAGAAAGCGAAGGTGAATGCACGACAGAGAGAATCGATCACACACCCACACTGGACATAATAAGATACTTTTGCCACTTATAATGGGATTTTTTTTATAACAACGCACACATTTTAATCAATATTTGGAGTGGACAGACATTCACTGTTTGTAATATATTGTCATCTTCTAATGTGTGGACTTTTTCCTCTCCCCATTCCACCCCCTTATTTATTTAGTTATTTGTCCCTTATATTTATTTATGCATACAAATAAATAAAAGCAAACATTGGATTAGCACATTTTATTATAAACCCGCACGCACACATTTTACTACTGCCCATTGTTATTTTAATGGACTGACGCATCCATGGATTTTTTGGTATCATTTGCCTATGTTTTTTTGGACATATTTCACGATTGCTGGTGAATTGGGGTGACATCTGTGGATAAAAAAAAACATCCATGGATCTATGGATTGCTGCGCTGGTTGGTAAAAAATTGGACTGGCATTGAGGGCCAAACCATAGGGAACATTTAATTACCTAATATCGCCTTTGTGTTATACAAATGCTATGTTGTCTTCTCAATGATGGCAGGAAACTTGAAATAACCGGAACCTCCTAGAAACTCATATAGGAACTCATAAGGTTGGAAAGAGACCGCGAGGGTCATCCAGTCCCAACTCCCTTCTGCCATGCAGGAGCTCACATTAAAACATCCCGACAGATGCCATCCACCCTTTGTTTAAAAATCCAAAGAAGGAGGTTCCATTATGAGTTCCTGCATGGGCAGGGTTGGGACTGGACTGTCATTAAACTGCTGAGCCCAATAACTATTGGCAGAAAAACTGCTGGGCTTATAACCAAGTCTAGAATATAGCAGAATAGTTGACAAATTTGCAGAAGAAAACGTGGGTTCACAGTCCCAGTGAAGTGACAGGCACGGATGTCTTCCAGAGTGAAGGAATTGCAGGAATCTCGGAAAACTCTCCAGCAATTGCTGCTGCTCCGGCTCCAGCTGAATAACAAACCAGAGAGAAGCGCCAGGCTCCTGAAAGTGCTATCTTTATTTACAGAGTGCTAACCAATGCTACTATACAGATCAAACGAATACCAACTCCTACTCAAACCCACAAGCAATTACTGAAGCCCTTGAGTTTATATACACTCCAGACCATGGCGGTCTCCCAAACTCAGTCACTTCTGTCCCACACGTGTAAAGTGTCCTCCTGTCCATGGCAGACACATGTTTCATCATCCAGGCTTACTCTGCACATAGGCAAGCCAGAGTGACCTTGTGCCCATGAGCAACAGCTGTGGCTAATTAGCCTTGTCCTCTGGTGGCTGGATGGCCATGGGGTCACACACACACATCTAGCATTTCTCAGTGTGCTGGATTTAAGCCTTAACATGGTTGGCCCTTGTGGTCTCTTCCAACTTATGATTCTATTATTCGGTACCATTTTAACTGCTATGGATGCTTGCCTCTGGAACGTTGGGGGCTTGTAATTTGGTGAGACGTAGAGCTCTTTGGTTGAGAATTCTAAATTCCCCTTTGTTAATTATAAACATCAGGATTTCATGAGAATGACTTTACTCCATTTGCAGTATAATTTATAATGGTTATGTTATTTTCATAGTTCAGTGTTCGGCCTAACTGAAAGATGAAGAATAACACTTGATTCAAGCATCATTTTGCATGCTGAAATGACATTGGAAGATAAATGTGGGTCAGACTCTAAAAATAAAATAAAATAAAACTTCTACACTGGTCACCTGGAATCATGAAGACTTAAACATTAAATTAATCACCATGAGATGAATGCATAAGAATAGATCTTAATCCTTAGCTATTAACCAAAAATAAATAGGTCTAATCTCTCTATTTTCAGCATTACAGAGAGTGAAGCCCTGGTCATTACCAACTTAGAACTCTTGATTTCCTGCATTTGCCACTCCGTGTATAACTTTGCCCTGCCCTTTTCTTTGAAAACCCGAATGGTCAACTGCTGTATTAAGTTTCTGTGATGCTAGAATTTGGGAACTGAAGGAATAATCATTTGGAGGGGGGCAGACAGAATGTTCAGAATACGAGGAGCAATGCTTCATTTTGCGCCCCTCTGCGGCTATACCCCTGGAATACTCTAGGTTAGTGGCCACGTGCTTCTCTTTGCCAAGTGCTTGTCACTGCCGTTATGCTCTCTGACTGTTGAGCTTCCAGGAACATCTTCCTTTATATTGTTATAGATAGAATGCTGAGAGTTAGAAGCTTATCTCATTAAAAAATAAGACAGACTTACCTCTTCCATCTTGAATTCAGGATCTGGGATGCCCCTGAGGATGTTATCATACCTAAATCACTGCGCCAATTCAGCTGGGATGCCACCACCTGGGCATCTCGGTTGAAGGCCTTGCTCACCTGGCCCAATTGTGAACTCAGAAGCTCCCCGGACTTTAAAAGTGCTAGCTGAGCTAGGCTTTGACCCCAGAGTATTCGGGTGGCAGCACTCCTGGCTAGAGCTGTGGCAATGTAGGTATGATAGCATCCAGGGCATACCGGATCCTGAATTCAAGATGGAAGAGGTAAACTGACTATTTGTTAATGCAATAAGCTCCTCAGATGGACTTTTGTCTGATTTGCAAGGTGAGGATTATGGCCTGTTACAGACTGCCAAAAAAAGCTGCTCGGGTCTCTTTGGAGGTATGCTGTTTAAATGATGCATGCACCCTAAGAATCCGGAAGCTGCACCAAGCACGCACTCCAGTGCTTAGGAATGGAGTGTGGCTTTGGCGCGACCTCTGGTCTCTTGGACCCCTGCCTCATTTAATAGCATAGCCTCCAAAGAGACCCGAAGCAGTTTATTTGGCAGTCTGTAACAGGCCTATGTTTCTTCTAAGGCCAATAAAAAAAGCCCAGTGCAGAAAAATATGCAAAGTTTACACACCATAGAAATAACACAATAGTCACACAACATAGGAACCTGCATTGGTTCTGTCACTGCTTTAGGAGCCTTTTACATCCTATTTTCAGTGTTGATTTCACACCTGCTGGTTCCGCTGGATACCAATATAATTGGGATTATTTCTTTTCCAGATAACAGACACTTTTTGCCCTGGGTACTCCACAGAAAACCTCTTTCATTTCACATTGTGAAGGGTTCTCTTGCTGCATTATATATAGTAATTATGATGAAATTATGGCTATTATATTGTTCTGGAATGTCTGGATTATTTTCAACTCTTGACTACCCTTCCAACAGAGCTGTGAGCCAAGTCATCAATAGTTCCGTTTAGAAAAATCATCATCATCATCATCCTCATCATCATTCATCATCATCATTCATCACTCATCTCCAATTTTATAGAGCGCCATCCAGCTTCAGTCGGCTCTGGATGAAACGGCTTATCTGGATCCATTTCAAAACTCGGGCTTCCGGGCGGGTCACGGGGTGGTTGAGCGGCATGGTCGCCTTGGTCGATGATCTCCGTCTGAGTGCTGAAGGGGAAGCGTGTCCCTGTTGGTGCTCTTGGACATTCTCAGCGGCTTTCGATACCATAGACCATGGTATCCTTCTGGGACGCCTGCGCTGAGGTGGGGATCGGTGGGCAATGTGCTCCAGTGGTTCGGTCCTACCTTCTCTGGGACGCGGTCCCGATGGTGCAGTCTGGGGGACGTGTGCTCCCGACGAGAGGCCCCTTAAAAACCGGGGGTCCCTCAAGGAGCGCCATTCTGTCTCCCATGCTATTTAACATTTACATGACACCGCTGGGAGGAGATCATCCGGGAGGACATGGGGCGCGGGGTTATCAAGTACGCTGATGACACCCAGATTATTTTTCTCTATGTCGCCGACTGATGCAGTGACCAGGGGATTGGCGTCTCTCCTCTCAGGCCTGTCTGGGGTCAGTAATGGATGGATGAGGAAAAACCGACTCAAGCTGAATCCAGAGAAAACGGACCGTGAGTGTCCTAGTGCTAGGTTCCCCCGGTCCAGGAATGGCTGTTGTCCACCTGTCCTAAACGGTTGGCCCACGGCCCCTGCGAAGGACTCTGTGCGCAGTCTGGGAGTGCTTCTTGATTCGTCGCTTCATCTGACTGCTCAGGTGAATGCGACGGTCAAGGCACTTTTACCAGCTTCGGCTGATTCGCCACAGCTGCGCCCATATCTGAGACCGGGGGACCTAGAAAACTGTGGTACATGCTCTGGTAACTTCGAGAGTTGGATTTCTGCAATGCACTCTACATGGGGCAACCCTTATACCAAACTCGGGAAGCTTCCAGTGGTTAACAGAATATGGCAGCCCGGCTGGTCACTGGTGCGTCCAGGACCAGCCATATAACACCTGTACTTTAAAGATCTTCACTGGCTGCCCGTTCGCTTCCGAGGCCTCATATAAGGTGTTGGTTATCACCTATAAAGCCCTAAAATGGCTTTGGGCCCAGGATTCCTAAAGGACCGCCTCTCCCCCTACCAATCCGCCTCGCACCCTCCGAAACGTTCTGGGCAGCAATTGCTGAAGGTGCCTGGGCGCCAAGCGCATGCTTCTACGTCTGAAGGGCTTTTTCTATAGCCTGCCCCAGCCCTTTGGAACACGCTGCCCCACTGAGCTCCGCTCATCTACACACCCTGGCCCAATTTAGGAAGGATCTTAAGACCTTCCTATTAAGCAGGCATTCCCGATTAAGATCCTGTGGGCCTCCCCTCCTTTCCGTGGCCATGAGGGACGGGCGACGGGGCCTTTATTCCTGCTTTTATTTTTATTGTATGGTGTTGTTGTTGACTGTTTTTAAACTGTATTTGTGTGCATTCGTTGCCACTTTTGTTAGCCGCCCTGATCTTTCTGGAGAAGGCGGGAAAATAAAAATAAAGATTTTATTATTTTATTTATTACCATAAACAGTTTATAGTTGTTAATCTGACAATTCGCTCCCCATATCACACACAGGAAAAGGAAATGGGAGTGGAAGAAGGGATTACGTCCTGAGGCTGGCTGCTGTTGTCTCCCTCAGAGGCACAGGACAGTGGCAGTTGGGATGAAGAGATGGATTTTCCTCAACTGCTGGGCCTGGGGCATTTTAGAACTGTCTAAGTCTGTTCCTCTCTCTTTAGAGGTCATGGCAGAGGCAGTTGGGATGGAAGGATGGCTTTCCCCAACTGTTAGGCTTGGTATGATGTTGCCTGTTTTTCCTCTCTCCTCAGAGGACCATGCCCCACACATGTGAATGCACACACACATTTTTAAAATTATTTTATTAATATAAAAAACATACCATAAAAATAAAAAAATAAAAACAATCCATATAAAAAATACAAACACTACATCATCCATACCTAGAAACTAAACACAACGGTCCAATCAATTGAACTACACAGTCATACACTAAAAAGACAAACAACATTTTGATGTGTTAGACATAGGCCTGTTACAGACTGCCAAAAATAAGCTGCTTCAGGTCTCTTTGGAGGTATGCTATTTAAATGATGCATGGGTCTAAGAGTCCGGATGGTCGCGCCAAAGCCACACTTTCTTCCTAACCACTGAGTGCAGCTTTGGTGCAGCTTCCGGATTTTAGGGTGCATGCATCATTTAAATAGCATACCTCCAAAGAGACCCGAAGCAGCTTTATTTTGGCAGTCTGTAACAGGCCATAGTGGTTTTTTCCAGTTTGAATGACATTACTGTGAGCAAATGGTTGCATCCACGCTGCAGAAAATAATCCCGTTTCGCATTCCTTTGCCATGGCTCGTGCTCTGGAAATCTGGGAACACTGTAGTTTTTTAGTTAGCCTTTTCTGTTGGAGAGCTCTGGTGCCACAACAAACTATAATTCCCAGAATTCCAGAGCATGGATCTATGGGCAGTTACAGTGGTGTTGAAAGTCCCTACCAACCAGCACAAGGAGCTGCCCATTAGCTTCTGGGCTCAATACAAAGTGTTGGTTATTACCTATAAAGCCCTATATGGCTTGGGGCCCGAGCTACTTGAAGGAGTGTCCTCCTCCCAACAATTC
>NC_056522.1:334204047-334244111 GCF_019175285.1 Sceloporus undulatus
CAATAGTTATTGGGCTCAGCAGTTAATGACAGTCCAGTCCAACCCCTGCCATGCAGGAACTCATAATGGAACCTCCTTCTTTGGAGGTTTTTAAACAAAGGGTGGATGGCCATCTGTCAGGGATGTTTTAATTGTGAGCTCCTGCATGGCAGAAGGGAGTTGGACTGGATGACCCTCGTGGTCTCTTCCAACTCTTATGAGTCTATGATTCTAGGAGGTTCCAGTTAATTTCAAGTTCTGCCATCATTAGACAACATAGCATTTGTATAACACAAGGCGATATTAGGTAATTAAATGTTCCCTATGGTTTGCCCTCAATGCCAGTCAATTTTACCACCAGCCCTCCATATCCATGGATTTTTTTTTATCCACAGATTCAACCATTCACAGCTTGAAAATATTCCAAAAAAACATAAGGCAAATGATACCAAAATCCATGGATGCTCATCCATTAAATACAATGGCATAGTAAAATGGTGTACTTTATATAAAATGGCTAATCCAATGTTTGCTTTTATTTATTTTATGCATAAATAAATATAAGGCAAATAACTAAATAAATAAGGGGGAGGAATGGGAGGAGGAAAAAGTCACACATTAGAAGTGACAAATATATTACAAACACGAATGTCTGTCACTCCAAATATTTAAAATGTGTGCTTTAAAAAAAATCCCATTATAAGTGGCAAAAGTATCTTATTATGTCAGTGGTGTGTTATCATTTCCTTCTGCATTCACCTTCCTTCTAAAGGGGATGGGGAAATTGATCTAGATGAATACAATACACTTTCATATACCAGCTTGTTCATCAAAAATGGAACAAAAAGGACTCAAAACAACATGTGATTTCTGCATTTAGGCAAACATTTTTGCAGATACAGAACTAAAAAGAAAACAACCTCCACATGCTTTCTTTTCAAGGAATTCAGGGTGACGTTGAAGAATTTAAGGCCAATACCGATTGCTTATAATTGGATATTAATCATTGAGGTGTCTAGATTCTGCTAAAGTAACGAAACCTTGAGCCTGCACTTCATGATTGATGGTTATTAATAATGCTCTCCACATTGTTTTAGAAAGGCATCCATTGGTTATACAAAGGGAGTGGAGCTTTAAATTTGTAGCTGAAAGGGACAAATAGGATCCTTAAAGGTTAAAGAATGCAATCATTTGCTCACACTCTTGAAGCTTAATACCTTTGGCTATTCAAGAAGCTAATTAAAACCCAGCTGGAACCAAGTCAATAGATGGTATTTCAAAAGAAAGCACATCACAACAGAATGTGTAATTTGTGATGATTGGAGCATTGAGCATTCAAAAGTTTAAAGGCAACAGCTTTAGACAAAATTGTACAGGTTAATGTGCACAATAATACTATAGACGTTGCTATGAGTGCACTGAATAGCCAACACATGTACAACTGTTTTTAATTCTATTTTGGGAAGTCATACAAGAGAGGTTTAAGGAGAAAACAAGATGCAAAATCAAAGATGAGGAATACATGGGCTTCCAAATGTTGGATTGCACAACCTACATGTCCTTACCTTATTTTGCATATGATACATTCAGCATATAAGATAAACAGAATCATAAAATGCAGCCTCACCTGACCCCTTGCCAATTAGAAACCACTCTGTTTCTCCATATTCTGTCCTAGCAGTGGGCTTTTGTTCAGAGTACAGGTTATGCATTTTGCTGTTATTGTTAGCTGCTTTGGAGTTGATCTTGTCTCATGGCAACCCTGTGAATGAGATATCTCCAAGCCCACCTATCTTCTACTTCCCTGCTCAGGTCCTGCAGGCTCAGGTCCATGGTCTCCCTGATTGAGTCTATGTGGTCTTCCTCTCTTTCTACTTCTATTTACCTCCATCTTCCTCATTTTCTAATGAGTCATCCCTTCTCATTATGTGGCCAGAGTATGACAGCCTCAATTTAGTCATCTTGGGCCCAGTACAGACGGGCCATTTGTGGCGATAGTAGGGCTCGATTCGGCACCGCATCCATATGTGCCAAGCCCTATTATCAGTGCCATTACATCACAAGGCTGCGGCCTCATCCACACGGGGTGCAGCCTCATGACGTAAGGGTGCCCAAGCGGATCTGGGCGGAAGAGCTGTCATAGGGCTGCATCGCAGCCCTTTTGAAGGCGCAAAAAAGGAGTTGGCTAGAGCAGCTCCTTTTAGACAGTGTGTCTGTGCTGCAGCATGCAGATGCTGCAGCACAGACATGGGGCAAAGATGGGCAGCATGGAGCCGTCCAACTGTACTGCCCCTTGGCTTCCAGGGGAAGTTCTGGCGTGATCTGTTCTAGGACTCTACAACTACATCAGGAATCAAGCCTGTATATACTGGTTTTAGAAAACAAAACTCCAGAATGCAAGATCTAAATATATTTTTATTTGTAAAACAGAATCACTACTCAAAAGCAATTCCAAGAACTAATAGTGTAAAAGGAGATAGCAGATAGCGAATGTAGGGATTTCAGAGAGTAATACTGTACTGGTTGCAAAAGCAAAGGTTCCAGTCAGGGGATTCTGTGAAGTGAAATGTCTCAGCAGCTGATAGCAATGCTGACGAGTAAATAACATACTGGCAGAGTGTCTGTCTGAATCTGAAGCGAGATTGAATGGGAGGTCCCTTGGCAGGCATATCTTTAGGGCAAAATGTTTCCTGAGGCAGATTTGAGGGTTAAAATGAAGTTTCTAGGAGAGAAGAATGAGAAGGGAACTTGTAAATGACTGGACAATCAGTGCAAATGTCTCTGGACAATGGAGTATCTCCTCCAGATGGAAATGTATTTGGTTTTCTGTTCATTTATAAGCACAAGGTCTATCACCCACCATCACTCCAAGTAGACCACAAGTTGAACATGAGTCAACAGTGCGATGCAGCAGCTAAAAAGGCCAATGCAATTTTAGGCTGCATAAATAAAAGTAAAGTGTCTAGACCAAGGGAAATAATAGTGCCACTCTGTTCTGCTCTGGTCAGGCCCCACCTGCAATTTTGTGTCCAGTTCTGGGCACCATAATTTAAAAAGGATGTGGAGAAACTGGAGCATGTCCAAAGGAGAGAAACTAAAATGGTGAAGGGTCTGGAAGCCATATCCTATGAGGAACAACTTAGAGAGCTGGGGGCTTGTTTTCTGCTGCTCCAGAGACTAGGACCCGGAACAATGGATGCAAGCTATAGCAAAAGAGATTCCACCTCAACATTAGGAAGAACTTCCTGACAGTAAGGGCTGTTCGACAGTGGAACACACTCCCTCGGAGTGTAGTGGAGTCTCCTTCCTTAGAGGTCTTCAAACAGAGGCTGGATGGCCATCTGTCAGGGATGCTTTGATTTAGATTTCCTGCATGGCAGGGGGTTGGACTGGATGGCCCTTGTGGTCTCTTCCAACTCTATTATTCTATGATTCGATGATGATGATGATGATGATGATGATGATGATGATGATGATGATGATGATGATGATGATAGGATTTATTTATATGATTCTATGATCACTCCTATTAATAAAGGGATTATGCAAATTCCAAACTTTATTGATTCGTCCTTGCTATGTGCTCTTGAGCTTCCCCCATGCTGAGCAAGTCGAATCTCCTTATATGGTCACAAATGTCCTTTAATGGCATGGCTAGTTGCCTACACTGGGGTGCCGTCTTAGCTACATGCCCAAAACATCCTTTTTGATATCAACTTGATATTGAAGAAAAGGAGGGATGGGAAGGCTAGATCTTAGGGTAACAGTATCATCCAATCCCATATACTTCTAATTAGACAAACATTTTAGAAGAAGGCATGGTTCAGAAACTAAATGTATCATTTGTATATATAAGATCCACTACTCATTCTCTGTCCTTACCAGCAAAAGGACCCCACAGAATCCCTGTGCTCTACTGTGAATATTGAGCTAAGAAGTGGACAAGAAGAGAGGTTATTTTGTACCACAGGCTTCAGCACTCAATTTTTTTAAGGCACTAAAAATTATATATTTTAGTTCTTTTTTGGAAGTAGGAAAACATTATTTTCAAATTTAAACTGTAAAGGGAACTTACATTTGGAGACCACTAGAAGAAAAGCTTTAATTAATATTTGTTTAAAGTAACTTTCAGCATTCTGTAAGACCATACTGAGCAAGGTGGATCCAGGGACTGATGTACGTATTATAAGAGACAGTTCCTTGAATCTTTATTTTCATATTCCAAACTTTTGCATTGACATATAGCCTCCATGTCAAACATACATTATCTGGTGTAAGTTCAAGTTTAAAGGCTCTGTTTAATATTAGGTAACAATACTTCATCTCTGGTGTACAGAATTTGAACTCTCTGTTGCTGACATAACTTCAATATTAGCACACCATGATTTATAGCCGTATTGCTAGAATAAAGATCCAGACAAACCTGTGGGGCTGCTCAATACAAGAAAAATCAGCTAGACCAGAGAAAGGTGGTGCACTCACAAGGGGGAAAAAAGGTACCAAAATCCATTCACAGGGAAAGTGTTAAAATAATGACATGCTTTCAGAGTATGATAACATTTCCCCCTCAAGCCCACCCAAATCCTCATCTACCTCAATATAGTGTATTCAAAAAATACATTTCAGTTGACCCTAGAATGGTTTTAGACAACTTGGGATCAAACTTCACCTTAAATTAATTATGCATATGTGTGCATGCCCCTTTAAGTCACCTGCCAACGTATGGTAACCCCATGAATTTCCCACCCACCTTGTTGTTATCCCAATACCCACAACACAACATGGGAAAGTAGCACAAGAAGGCACAGCATAAGACATCATTTGAACCATGTGATATCTCTCCACCAGTTAGTAGGTGAAATTCCTGTAACTATAGTGGGGAAACGTTACAATTACACTACAAAAAGAGTGGAGGTTTCTCTCATCAAATTACTATTGTAATATAATGCAGTGTGTAATATCAGTTCACTGCATCTTTTCCATCCTGTCCCACTCCAAGAAGCATTTTAAATAAATGCATAAATATATGTAGAGATAGTGGCCAGGGTCCTAAATCAATTACTTAATTAGGTATACTGTATCTAACTAGGTAGGGTTCCCTGGCCTGGCCTCCCACCCACATCCTGATTTAGCAGGCATCAACTCCTGTGAGCAATAAAGGTCTGTTCTTCTGCTGATATTTTCACCACTCCCTTCCAGCAATTGCCACTGTGACAATAAGAAGCAGCGTCCCTGTTATAATTCCTCCTCACACCAGAAATCACTGGAAGGACAGGCTTGAAACACCAGTTGCAGCATCCCATTCAATAAGAGAACAGATCTCCATTGGTCAGAGTGGCTGCTGCCTGGTAAAGCAGGATTGTGAGACTTAATGATAATGGCAATTGTGCTATAATTGTGAATATGCTGGGATCAGGAATATGAATCAATCATACATGTATCTCTCGGTTACGCATCCATAACTGTAACAGTGAACTCCAGCCTTCTTTACTGTATCCCATCCACAGCACTCAAGAGTCTCAGACTAAAAACTCCTATCATGAACATACGAACTATGCTTCTTCTATTTAATAAGATTCAAGTCAAGGGAAAAACAACAGTGTCCAGTTTGCCAAAGTATCTCTGACAGCAAAGAATCAGCTGCATACACTGCATGCCGCTGGCATCTTTACTTTTCTGAGAAAATACATTTGGACAAAGTTGGCTTCATGACTGCCTTCTTACTGTAAATGGAGCTCAAAAGGATGTGTGACAGCCATTGTAAACAAAAGCAGAGTTCCTATGAATTTGGTGTTTTTTTTCCTCCTACAATGAACAGCAACATGTGGGAACTCTCTCAGCTAAGCCTGCTCCTTGTAGCTTGCTTTGGCTTATTCCATCTTGCTGTGAAACCATCAGCCATGGGTAAATAGACAGATATGAACATTTCAGTGCAGCTTTTTGCCTCTGTTTGCCAATCAGATAAAAAGTTAAAAAGATAAAAAGTTCCTAGCATGGTTGCTTCTTAATTTTTGTCATATCAAAGCGCTTCTCTTCTGTGTTCTGTTTCAGGGCAGGAGCTTTGATATCTAATTATGAATTTCCAGGCTTTCATCTTGCCTGTCAGTGATGAAGTGCTTTACAGTGTTTTAAGCTGCAAACAATTAAATCTTGAAGTTTTTAAACAGAAAGCTCTTCTGATCCCAAACACAGGAGTCCCTGTATTCAGCGCTGACAGTTTACTCATACAGGTCTCAATGGAAACTCCCCATGTAGCCTCACACTCCATATACCTCTGCATCAAACTGACACCTCTGTATTTACTGCTCTTCAGTTTTCTGCCTTTGACCATGGCTGAGATAAGGGGAAATGCCAGAGAACTGAAGAGGCCAAATAAAAGCTTATGGTAATTCATACTTTCACCCTATTATAATCTATGCTTCAAAAGTGCAACAAATTCCAACTTGACTTGAGACAGAAACATAGTGCAAAAGAAAGATTACCACAGAAAAGAATGACTTCAGCTCTTGGGGGGAGGTGTATCTTTTCAATTTTGTATCTCTTAACACTTACCCTTGAATCCTGGCTCAGCCATGTGACTTACCCAAGGTCACCCAATGGGTTTACATGGCTGAACCAGGATTCAAACCCTGGTTTCCAGCATCATAGTCTAGTACTTAAACCACTATGCTATGCTGCTCACAACCAAGCTACACCATGCTACTTCATAAGAAATTATGGGAGATGTATATGGTGATGATTTGGCACTATTGAAAGGAATACTGCTAGCATCAGGAAAACGACTGTGTCCCACAAGAAAAGAAAGCCAGTATCTCAGCAATGGCCAGAATCTCAAAGGCAGTGGTGGGCAGCCTCCCTCCAGGGGTGCTATTGTCACCATTTTCTGGCCAAAAAGAGGCAGAATTGCTGCTTCTGGAAGCTTTCAGAGGCAACAAAATAACTTTTAAGGGGGTTGTAAGGCCACCCTGTACTGTTTAACATTTAAAAATACCGGTTTTGAGAACCAGAAGTGGATATCTGGTTGCATTGGGTTTCTTTTTTTTATTTTTCAGTAGTCCATGCAGCCTCAAGAGGGTTCTGGGCATAAAGGTAGCCCCTGGACCTGCCAAGTTTGTCCAAATCTGCTCTAGGACCTCCTTCAGGCAGACACTGACCCTGCTCTCCCCATCTTCACAAAATGAACTCATATATCATTAGGTTCTACTCTCTTGTTCTTCCAATCCTGTTTTAATGCTTTCTCCAAACAATTCCTTTTCCTCTTTCAAGTTCTTAACTGCCCTTTCCCTAACAGACATGTGACTCCAACTATTGTCAACTCCTGATTACTCCTTACCTTTCTATCCTTGTTTGTGCCAAACTGAGATTATAAGTATAACACCATCCTCCACACCACAAAACAAGTGAAAGTAACAATAATAGCTCCAAGAAATACTGCACAGAAACTATGCACCCAAATCCCCAATCTCATCTAGGTGTGTGTAAAGAAATGTAGCCAATGTCTTATTCATGTTTAAGATAGACTGGCATTATATGTTGAGATAGCCTGCTTAGGATTGTCCAACCTTTACAACAGTTCTTACCTCCATCACAAAAATACCTGGTGCTTTTTTCCCATCACACTTTGCACAATGTGTGCAAAGATCTCTCTAGAGCTGTGAAGCTAAGCACATGTGCACACATCAAGGGGGGAAAAGACAGCTGATTGGTCACAAATGCAAACAGGCTATCTAATACTTGTAGTTTTTAGCAGCCCATGCAACAAGGGACAGTTATGATAGTTTGAAATGTTATGCATTTACACAAATGAGGAAGAATCAACCTTGCAAAAAAAATCATCCTCACCATCTCATGGCGTGGATAAAATGTTTTAGTTTCTTCTTTTTTAGTATGGGAGGATGAATCAGGCTGCAGTTACATAGTTCTTCTCGACTGCTTTCCTTCTCCCAGGTTCCCAGCCCGATGAAGTGATAAGAAGATTCTGCTGCATTATTGACAAATCCAGAATACACTTTCTCTCACACGCAACCAGATTCACAGGTTGAAGGAAGGGAGTGACAAAGCCATGACCTCACCTAACCTCTTCTCTGCCTGTACTCCACCTACTTACTTGGAGGAGATGATTTATCAGGGATAAAATGAAGCA
Organism: Sceloporus undulatus; assembly: GCF_019175285.1. NCBI lineage: Eukaryota > Metazoa > Chordata > Lepidosauria > Squamata > Phrynosomatidae > Sceloporus > Sceloporus undulatus. Next base: position 334,212,170 of record NC_056522.1, read on the forward strand.
GCTGTTCTTCCTCCACACCCAAGCCCAGATTCCCAAAGAGGGGAAACTGGGGAACTTGCCCTTCCTGGTACAGCTTTGTAAGGACAAGCCTAATTCACTCAGAAATGAATTATTTCCCTACCCTGGATTTAAATAAGCTTAAGTAGCTGCAGTTATTAATACAGGCAAAAATTCATTTGCCATTATAAGCCAAATTGGTACCTGCAGTAAAGAAGGCTGCATGTGGAAATTAACATTAAGAACATGATGGTAGAGATTACTGTTGGCTGGCAGCCTTTTCACAGACAATTTGAACCATCTCCAGAGGCTAAATGTCAAATAGTTGTGTTTTTAGTTAGGTCATTGGCACATAGGCATGTGTGTACATCTTTATTATACTGAGGTTTGTTAAAAAGATTCAAAACATCTGTAAACTATTAACCATAAACTGTAGAGATACTGAAAGTCAGTTTGGGCTAACATTTACAGTCTCTATAATTTTGCAATATTTTTCCTCATATATTTCACATTCTCTATCTAATGTAACTTCTGAGGGCAATGTGTAGACTATTGACTCTAACATCATCACTTCCACCACCACCAGCCTACTTTCTCCACATGTTTTTTATAAATATACGGAAGAACCCTGTTTAGAAAAACTAGCTCCAAGATTTTTGTGCTTTTTGATTGGTCTCATAAAGGTATTACCACAATATGAACTTTGAAACAGAATGTAGGAATCCATAGTAGTAATTGTCATCAAGTATCATAATAAACCTTGTTCTTATGCAAAATCTCTGCTCCTAGAGACTTCCAGGAGATGTAAGCATCCTTCACCTCCATCAAACAAATAGAAGAAAGGTGTCTGGAGGAGGGTCTGGTAGCTGCAAAATTGACCTTGCAGATTTCATGGCACCTCTAATCTATACTTTGCCCACACAGGTTTAAATAATTTAATTCATCAATTAATCAATAGCCAAAATGCAATAATCAGACCCATCTACAGTAGAACAATTGAACCAATGGGAACTTTGTAAATCAACACTTCTAGATAGATCAAAAGAAGCATGAGTTCTCACAGCATCACTTCTAGGGTTCTGCTAGGCTTTTCTTGTTGTTGTCACTTCCCAGTTGACTTGTTCCATACTGCTGGAGGCTGTTTGTAGTGATTTCTTGGATCTGCACTAGGGCTCTTCTGAAGGTTTTTCTTTTTGAACTGTGGCATGGCTTGCTGAGGTAGTCCTATGAATTGAAGGGCAAATTTTCTCCTCTGTGAACTTAAAAAAAGAAATGTTAGTGTTATCATGCAAAAATGTCTTCTCACTGATGCATTGTAGCATCCTAATTTTAAAAAAATTAAAGACAGAAAAAGAAGACAAATGAATCTATAGTTCCCATATCTCTTCGAATTTAAAAGAAACTCATTCAGTGCTGGGAATAAAATGTTGCAGCTCATGCTAGGACTTGTCAGAAAACATTCTTGGACAATATAAATGTTGTTGAAATATTTGTTTTTAAAAACCAACAAGAAATTTAAAATTTAAAAACTAACAACAAATGCTACAAATGACAGAAACCTCTGACATATTTGTCTCATTTAGAGAAGACTTTAAGTAAATTCTATTGATATCTCTACCTGGGACTAACAATTTCACTTAGGCCCAAAGTTTTCATTTGGAATTTGATCAGACATTTGCTTCATCAGAACACATGTATATTTCCAGGTCCACTTGCTTCTCATAGTGGCTTCTCTGGAAAACCTCCAAGTAGGAGATGAAGACAAACACCACCTCTAGCTATCGTTTTCTAATAAGTGGTAGCCAGATGCATTCTGCCTCAGAATCAGGAAGTTCCATTATTGCCATTGTAGGCTGCATCTACACTGCAGAATTAATGCAGTTTGAAACCACTTTAAATGCCATGGCTCAATCCTATGCAATTCTGGATTTGTGGTTTTGTGAAATATTTAGCCTTCTCTGTCATAGAGCTTTGGTGCCACAACAAACTACAAATCCCAGGATTCCATAGTTTGGAGCCATGACAGTCAAAGCGGTGTCAAACTATATTAATTCTGCAATGTGGCAGCAACCTAGGACTAATGGACACTGTTTGACCCATCTTTGACGAAGTTCTCTAATTCTATTTTTAAAATCATCCAGCCTGTAAATAAGGAGACCTTGGTCTGGGGAATTTATCATTAGCTCAAACAGAGGAGCGGTCTCTATCCTATGTATACGAAGGTAGCCAAGGTAAATAGGTCAACAGAGACAAGTTTTATGAAAACTGAATACTGTTTATTATTCATTCACACATAAGACAATCATACACTCGCACAATCATCCAAGAACTCAGGAATATAGTAAGTTAGCGTTGGATAGATAACATGAGGCTTTTCTAATGGTTATATTCACCTGTAATGGTGGTGCTCCAGGTCCAGATTGATGAAGACTCAGCAACACGGAGGGGAAGGAAGGAGGGGGAGTGGATTGGAACTATATCAGAACTCAGACTGACATGAAGCCTGTCTGAATTCTAACATGGAACATAGACAAAAGATTTGAGGGACCTTAAATAGGCAACATCTTGCCTCAGGCGAAGAGTTGTTTCCACATTTCAAAGCAAAGCCAAATCTACATATTAAAGATTGCTTGATCTATAGAAGTCTTCAAGGTGAGAATGGTTCCGGCCTGGCAAAGCATCCTGGCCATAAATCTGCCTCAAAGGTGTAAATGACTCTTTTCTGTTGGCAACTCCTATCTGAGCCTCTTTGATCTATGTTTCAATAGCCTACGTGACCTGTCCGTCTTGCAGTGATGGAGAATTCTACGTCAGGTATCCCATCAGGCTCTCTGCATAGGGTCATCAGAAGAAAAGTCATACACATTTAGGATTTTAAGGCATCAGTGCTGGTAACAAGCCTCTAAATTACTTGCTCAACCTTTCCTTTGCCCTCTGAGGATTCATAAAGCATTGCCTATGCTGCCTTTCAAGACTATTTTGCATCATAAGGGCAAATTATTTGGTTTTGGTATTTTTTAAGAAGAGTGGAGGTTCTTGAGATGCTTATTGCCAGTGCCCACAGAACTGCAAGAAGGAAGGGTGATTCAGTTGGAAGCGAATGCTGGTGGAAGCTGTGGGATGCAGTAGAATCATAGGCGGGGTACAGGCCGCCGCTTTGCGGCGGTCTGCCGCCACCGCCAATAGGTCCGCGGGGGAGTCGGAGCCTTCACATGGCCCGACTTCCGCGCGGACCGAAAAAGAAGCTCCAAAATGGAGCTTCTTTTTCCGTCGCGTTTGCGACGTAGCGAGGCGCCAGGGGCACGCTCGCTACATCACAAGCGGCGCGACGCGTACGGACGCTCAGCGTCCGATACGCAAAGATGGCGCCGGCCATGTAGAAGGGCCGACGCCATCTTGTACGGACGGAGTCCGTACTAGGCCCAGGGGCATCTATAAGAGACACCCCTTTTTTAAAATGGGATGTCCGGAGGACGTCCCAAATGGCGGTGCAGAAAGCACCATTGAATCATAGAGTTGGAAGAGACTGCAAGGGCCATCCAGCCCAACCCCCTGCCATGCAGGAAAATCTAAATCAAAGCATCCCCGACAGATGGCCATCCAGCCTCTGTTTGAAGACCTCTAAGGAAGAAGACTCCACCACACATATGATTGTAGACTTGTATTTTAGAGTCAAATCCACTGATTTGGTCCAGTCATTACTATACACAGAAGCAGGAGTGTGGAAAGTACAGCCATTTCTATGTATCCCACACACTTCATTCCCCAAATTTTGTGGATGTGAAAACCTCGGGGGGGGGGATTTGTATTACTGTATAGTCCTATGTTTTTTCTTTTCTTTTTTGTTTGTGCAGTCCGTTTTTCATGATAAGAAGTGATCAGACCAAGATGCAGTGGTAATAAAGGTGAGGGTGGCCCCCAAGTTTCAATGGACGGTAATGTCATCCCCTATCTCTAACAGTTGCTAATTATTCCTGCCTTTCTGCAACCAGACCTGTTTGTCCTGGATTGGCCTTTTTAGTCACCAGTGCGCTTGTACAAAGCGCGGGATGAGTCCTTCCTGAATCTTCATTCGCGAAGCAAAGCCAGAGAGAGAGAGAGTATTTCTGCCAATACTAGAGCCTCTTGAAATGTGTAAGTTTCCATCATACTATACATTATATGGCTATATAACTGGCAGCCTCCAAATGGGTGTTTGCATGCGTATATGTGTTGATGTATTTATAGATACAGAGCTTACAATAGTAAAAATATTTTGTTAACATATTTTTTAACAATAAACCTCAACTGCTCATTCTTACAAGAGAAAAAAAGTACTACAGTACATAATAAATATGCAGTTTTTAGCATTCTGTGTGTCTGTGTCTGTGTGTGTCGCACACAAACACACCCGAAACTTCATTTTATCCATAAGATACTTTAAACTAGGTATTATTATAGACATTACTTTTCTATTCAAACTTAATATATGATATTACAGTATGTCAATAGTTAACAGAGCATATAAATTAGCATTTATAAAAATCAATTACATTGTCTCATAAGACAGAAGAGGAGCCAAGACCTTCATCGTGGGATCATTTGTATTTATCTGTTAATTATAAGCTGTAATTGTCTCTTCTTATCATTTTAATTTGCATAAATTGCATAACTTTAGCATTTAACAGGTTTTGATGCTTGGATACAATTATACTTTAAGCATTCTTTCTTGAAACATTCATTATTAATTGTGGTATTAAAATTAGAAGTTTTGATAATTGACCTTGGTTTTTCCTTGCTTTCTCCTCATCTGGCCGTTGAGGTCATTCATCTCATGATTATGCATGCTTTGTAACTTCTTATTGCTTGTGCACTAAGTTTTAATTGTACTTTATAGCCTGTCACTTTTTACAGAGCTCAGTTTATTTTTTTTATTTTTTTTGAATGAGTGTAGAAGATTCTCTTGGTTCTTCAAGAACTGCCAAAAACGCATTTAAGTCCTTACAGAGATTGGTAAGAAGTGAGTCCAATTTTGGGGGAAGGAGGGATTTAAATCAAATAAATAAATAAAAATAAGTACATGCCTTTAAAGCTTAAAGCTTTTTGAGGGACAGCTGTGTTTTTCTGTCCAGTAGCAAAAGCAACTAAAATTCTTGTAGCACCTTAAAAACTAAAAAAACCTGAAAATTAATTGTGATATAGTCCACCCTCCTTATCCACGTTTTTTTTTAAAATATCCATGGATTTGTGCATCCACAGCTTGAAATTATTACAAAGAAGTATAAATTCCAAATAGCAAAGCTTGATTTTCCATTTCATATAAGGGACAGCATTTTGTTGTGCCATTAAATTTAATGGGATTTGAGCATCCATGGATTTTGTTATCTAGGGGAAGTGCTGGAACCACACCCCAGCAGATAACAAGGGCCCACTGTATAAGCTTTTGTGAACTAGAGTCTGTTTCATCAGAATCACTGAAAGCCAATGAAATACTATAGAGAAGAACTAAGGCCCGTTACAGACCGCCCAAAAGGGGCGGTCTCAGGCCGCTGCCGGTTGCAGCGTGGAGGAGTCACAGCAGCCAAACCGCGCGACTCCTCCGCGCTGCAAAGAAGGAACGTGAAAATCGCGCTCCTTCCGGCAACCCAGAAGAGACACTGCAAGTGCCAAAGCACGCACTTGCAGCGTCACTTCTGGGCCGCGACGTGCGGACGCAGAGCGTCCGCTATGTCAAAATGGTGGCGGCCGTGTGTAATGGCTGCCGCCATTTGTTACGGACTCTGTCCGTAACAGGGTAAGGGGCGTCTGGAAGAGACGCCCCTTTTTCAAAATGGGACGTCCTAAGGACGTCCCTTATGGCGGTGTGTAACGCGCCTAAGGGTCCATCTACACTGTAGAAACTATGCAGTTTGACACCACCTTAAGTGCTGTAGCTCCATCCTATGAGTGTAATAATAGCACTATAATTGTGTACTATGAAAGGGTCCCAGGACTCTGGTGGGCAGCAGCTGAAGCCTACTAGTAGCCATGCAGGTTGTTCTGCAAGAGAAGGAAATTATCACATCAGTGATCACAGAGCATAGAGTGGTGGGAGTACATACAGCAATTGTGAAAGCCAAAATGTGAAGTTAAATTTGAAAAAATGGTGCAACAAAGCAGTTTGGCTATGAGCACTACTTGTGACAGTCCCAGCTTCTTCAGAACTTGACAACCATATATTGGGAGTTTAGGAGATTATATCCCAGTGTATATGCATTATTTTAATTTGCCTAAATCTTATCTGACATACATCTGAGATACACCTCTGGAGTTCTTTACCATATGCTTAAGATTTCACACTCTTTCTACAAATTTGCTAACTCATATTTGCTTCTTACTGAGATGATTCGCTCATGAATTTTAAATAGTGTCAATCCCTATTTATACATTTTAGGAGCATCTACTGTTTATCACTTTCTATTGTAAAAACTGTCCATTTATTCCTACACCCTGAGTTATCCTTTTATAAAAGCAGGAACCAATAACCAGTGTGCCCTCTAAACCTACACCTGCTAAGGTTTCCTAAATAACATTAGTAAGAAAGTTTATTTATTTATACAATTAACATCAATAGTGTTACATAAACAAAACTACATCTGAAGAATGATCTAGGAAACACAGCATACCAACAATTTTAAAAAGCAACAATCAACAAGTAGTAATTTGTCGCTTTAGTTCTTGACCTAGGAACTATCCAAGGTGCTGAAACTATTGGGGATAGAATTCGTTCCATGTTTACCTCCTTTCAAATATGGAATAAAACCTAAAGCAGATGCATCAAACCACTCACATGGATGCCACCTAACTCACCTGCAGGTTCATGTGCTCCGCTGAAATGGGAAGCACCAGCCACCATTGCAGGATGGACTGACTTCCCATAGGAAAATGTTCTTCTTGTGCTCTCCTCCAGCACCCTACACCACCCAAAACTCTATTCCAGAGGATTTCCCCATCCTGCCACAACAGATGTTGAGGCCATGGGAGGCCTGCATGTGGACTGGAAGAAATGGCTCTTCTTGTATGTGTCATCATCAGCCTAGGTAATCAGTTGGATCCTTGCCAATGTGATCAAGGAAATATATAGAACTGAGAATTCAAACTCAAAATATATACCATTACCACGGATAATGGTGCCACCAAGCTTGGTGACACCTGGTATATTGGCAGCGTTGGGAGAGGGAAACAGCTTACTCTCACTTCCCACTGCCTTATTCACCAGCCGCCCCATCGCGACCTAGGTTCTTTCTCCAGGGAGGACGCAGGGCCAGCAACGAAGCCATGAGCGCCATGCTTCCCTTTTGCTGCAGTGAGAAGTGGGTCCCACTGATGCCACCTCTTCTCTGGAGTGTCACTTGATGTGGTTCACACCCACTACACCCACCTAGTGATGCTACTGACCACTGATACTGCAAAAAACAGATTATCAAAAGTTAGCATCTTAGCATGAAACCACAACACCCTCCCATTCAACCGAGCCCTCAGTGGGTGGAGTAGTGGTGGCAAAATCCAGATGTTCACAAACACACTGCTCCACAAGGTCTTGTTAGCCATGCTCTGTCTCTTGCAAATATTGAAACTGGGAAGCAGGTGACTTCACTCTTCAGAATGCAGCACTGGCACACTCTAGAGATCTGCAACAGCTGCTTTCCTGCTGTGACAGCATCACAGCTTGAAACAGCTAGTTCACACATCTCTCCAGAGGAGGCCTGAGAGGAGGTCCTCAGAACAAGGCATTATTTGAGTTTGTGCTAGTGGAACCCAGAGGAACACAACCACCAATATATGAAAGAGCTTTCTAAGGACAGATTCCTTAGAACAGGGAGCCATTGGCTTGTGTTGCCCTCTGCAGAGCCTACCTGCCTTCTGCATCACTATCCGAGCAAGACAGAATGCAAATAATGGTTGAAGCCTTAGTACAACTGAGGTGCCAGAGGCTCTTGTTCCATCCCAGGAAAGCCACGGCATGAAATACAGTGGACACTTGGTATCTGCTGTGGTTTGGTTCCAGGATCCTCAGTGGATACCAAAATCTGTGGATGCTCAAGGCTCATTATATACAATGGTTTTGTAAAATGGTGTCTCTTATATAAAATGGCAAAATCAAGATTTGCATTTGGGAATTTATATATTTTAAAAATATTTTCAACCTGTGGATGGTTGAATCCGTGGATACGGAGAACCAACTGTATACCAATAGTTCTGTCATCCTACAAACTGTTTTGGGTTTGTTTGTTTTTCAAATATTACTAATGTTAAGTCAGAGGAGCACAAGTTGCAGTGGCTCTCATGTTTGAAACCTTTGTTTTTGCTATTACATTTAAAGTCCTGGTGAGATAACCAAGAGGACAGACTGTAGCTCAGTAGCTGAGCATATGACTGGCATGTAGATAGTCCCGATCTCCATTCCTGCTTTCTCCATTTATAACAACAACAACAAATGATCAGGTAACAAGTTATAGGAAATACCTCTTTTTGAAGTCATGGAGACCCTTAGGAAGCCAGGGAATAGCCAGTACAGGCTTAGAAGTATGAAAATCAGAGACTGGAGAAGTTACTTTTTTATTACCAATCCCAGAATCCCCTCATGACTGCTGGATCATTCTAGGAGTTATAGTTCTAAAAAAGTAATTTTTCCATATTCAGATAAAAATTGCGCTGGTAAAAAGCAGCTTTTTTGTGTTCTTCTAGAAAGCATCCCTCTTCAGCAAGACTGGGTTGATGTTAATGTTAGATTTTCTGTCTCTCAGTTCTTTGTTTGTATTTGTGATTTCTTCTAAATTTGCAGCTGCTGTCACTTCTGTTTGACAAAGTCCTTCAGGTGCCCTCTCTGCAAATTTTGCATTCTTTTCCAATTGTTTTTCCTTTGCTTAATCCATCATGAATATTTGATATGAATCCTTATGGTAGTGTTTTTAAATAGCTTCATATCTCCCTAAAGAGACCTTCCTAATTGTACCTTTCAGCTCCGTTTGAATTAATCCTCTAATTAAACAAAAATAAAATAATGATTGCTTTGTATTTTCCACACAATTTTCCACTCATGTTCAGTGTGATAATGGTGATGAGATCACAGTTTTCAATGCATTATAGAGTTTGCCCCCAATCCTGAATAAGAGCTTTCTTTTTTCTTCTTGTTCTATGACAGTATTGCCAGTTTGGAGTTGAAAAAGGCAAATGTGGTCACAGATCCAATGCAGGGAAAGGAAGTTTCTGATTTAATCCTTAAGTAAATAGATCTGGTCTCTTAGGAAGATGGTATGATCTCTCCACTGACATATTCAACACTATTGGGTACCATGACCTGCATTGCCCATGTAGGAAAATTAAGACTACCTCCACCTTCTGGATTCTGATTTTCATTGGAATCATCTGCATTAGTGGCAGTGGAGGGAAAACATATAGGCCTGTTACAGACAGCCAAAATAAAGCTGCTTCGAGTCACAGTGGAGGTATGGTGTTTCAATGATGCATGCGTCCTAAGAGTCCAGAAAACGCACCAAAGCCACGCTCCAGCCCAGTCCAGCCCACGGACTGAAGGGGCACAGCTGTGGGACTCTTTTCCTCGGCGTCCTGGCCTTGGCGTTTGGCGGCCAGTAAGCGGGGCCTTTAAAGGAACACCTGGGGGAAGCCTGGGAGGAGCTCGCCGGTGAGAGGGGCGAGTATAAAGCCGAGGAACCGGACCCTCCCGACACGCCCCCCTTTGCCTCCTCCCCGCCGGACTTTTGCCACCTGCCAGCGTCGCACTTTCTGCCGGGCGGCCTCCTCCCTGGGTGTCGGAGGTGTGCATCTGAGCACCGCCCCGGGAGTGCCGCCCACGGACTGAAGGGGAACAGCTGCGAAACTGCACAATTGCGCAGTTCTTATTTGGGATAGGGAGGCTTTGGACTAGCCCGGGAGCAGAGGATGCCTGTGGTGGCTAACCTCTGCTCCTTCAGTAGCCATAGAAGGGTGGGGGGAGGATAGGGATGCGGGGGATGCCTGGGCCGGGGATAACATCACTGCGGGCGGAGCTCCAATTGAGGTTCTGTGGGGCAGGGGGAGATATGGCGGTGGGAGAAGGGACTTCCGTTCCAGGGGAAGGCGTGATCGATGCATCATATCTATCTCGCCTTCCTGTCCCCCTCCCAACCTGAAGGACCTGAGGGTCACTCCAACCGTGCCACAAACCCTGTCGCTGCTCCTGTGCAATGCCAGGTCTATTAACAACAAGACCCACATCCTCCACGATATGGTGGAGGACAGTAAATGTGACCTGGCATGTATTACCGAGACCTGGCTTGGGCCTGAAGTAGATGCTGTGTGGGCTCAGGCCCTGCCTGCTGGGTTCTCGGTGAAGGACCAGCGCAGGTTAGGTGGGTGGGGGGGTGTGGCCTTGATACATAGGAACACCGTGTCCCTCACCAGGAACCACATCCGACAGACCTCCTACATCGAGTGTATCTACCTGACCCTAAAGGCTAGGGACAGTCTAGGGATTCTGCTAGTGTATCGGCCACCCCGTGCATTAGCTGACTCCCTTAACGAGCTGACACAGCTGGTCGCTGAGCTGATGTTGGAGACGCCCAGGCTTCTTGTCCTGGGCAACTTCAACATCTCCCTCACGGCCAGCCATGTTCCATCTGGTGCGGCTCGGGAATTCTTGGAGACCATGGCGGCCATGGGCCTGTCCCAGCTGATACAGGGTCCTACGCATTGCACGGGTAATACTCTCGATTTGGTCTTCTGTTCGGATGCGGAAAATCCGTGGGTGGAAATAGCTAATATTTCCCCCCTGCCATGGACGGATCATTTTCTGGTAGAGGTGAAAATCAAGGCCTCTACCCAGATCCCCCCCGGGGGTGGTGGACCTGTTAGGATGGTCCACCCTCGAAGGCTGATAGAACCTGAGAGGTTCCAAGAAGCCCTAGAGGGGCTCGCGGTTGGAAATGACGGCGACTCTGTTGATGCCCTTACCGGTATTTGGAATACCGGTCTTTCTAGGGCTATACACAGTATCGCTCCCAAGCGCCCTCTCAGGCCTGCTTCTAAACGCAAGCCCTGGTATACGGAAGATCTCCGGGCGAGGAAGTGGGTTCTGCGACGGCTAGAGTACCGTTGGCGGAAACACCTTCGCTTAGACAACAAGGCTCTCCTAGACCAACTGTTAAAGGACTACGGAGAGACAATGCGAGCAACAAAGAATTCGTTCTATGGTGCTCGTATTGCGTCCGCGGAGTCGCGTCCGGCAGAGTTGTTCAGGGTGGTCAGGGAGCTAACTCAGCTCCCTCCCGCCCTGAACCAGATCCTTGAACCTTCTAAGGCCTGCTGCGACTTGTTTAACGACTTTTTCGCGGATAAAACCTCTCGTATAAGCGAAGGTCTGAACGCCGACATTTTAGCAGAACCTAAGGTAGAAGTGTCCAGAGCCTCCGTGGACTATGTTAAACTGGATCAGTTTGAGTTGGTGAGTACCGAGGATGTGGCAAGATCCTCGGAAGTGTTCGGAAAACAACCTGCTCTCTTGATCCCTGTCCCTCATGGTTAGCGGCCCAGGGGGGACCGGCGGTAACATCATTGTTACGCCGGATAGTTAATACATCTCTGAGGGATGGGCTATTTCCATCTCAACTTAAATTGGCCATTGTAAAACCTATTTTAAAAAAGCCCTCCCTCGACCCCCTGGTACATAATAATTATCGGCCTGTTTCGCTGCTACCATTTTTGGGTAAGGTGATCGAGAGGGCGGTTGCGATCCAGCTTCAGGCGGTCTTGGATGAAACGGATTATCAGGACCCATTTCAAACTGGCTTCCGGGCGGGTTACGGGGTTGAGACGGCCATGGTCGCCTTGGTCGATGATCTCCGTCTGAGCATCGACGGGGGAAGCGTGTCCCTGTTGGTGCTCTTGGACATCTCAGCGGCTTTCGATACCATAGACCATGGTATCCTTCTGGGACGCCTGGCAGAGGTGGGGATCTGGGGCACTGCGCTCCAGTGGTTCTGCTCCTACCTCTCCGGGAGGTCCCAGATGGTGCAGCTGGGAGACGTGTGCTCTGACGAGAGGCCCCTTAAAACCGGGGTCCCTCAAGGAGCCATTCTGTCTCCCATGCTATTTAACATTTACATGAAACCGCTGGGAGAGATCATCCGGAGACATGGGGCGCGGGGTTATCAGTACGCTGATGACACCCAAATTATTTTCTCTATGTCTCCGACTGATGCAGTGACTGGGGATGGCGTCTCTCCTCTCGTGGCCTGTCTAGAGTCAGTAATGGGCTGGATGAGGGAAAACCGACTCAAATTGAATCCAGAGAAAACGGAGGTACTAGTGATAGGTTCTCCTGGTCCAGGAATGGCGGTGGTTCCACCTGTCCTGAACGGGGTCACGCTCCCTGTGAAGGACTCCGTGAGCAGTCTTGGGGTGCTTCTTGACTCGTCGCTTCACCTGACAGCTCAGGTGAATGCGACGGTCAAGAGCACCTGTTATCAGCTTCGGCTTATTCGCCAGCTGCGCCCATACCTGGCCCAGAGGGACCTAGAAACTGTTGTACATGCTCTGGTAACTTCGAGACTGGACTTCTGCAATGTACTCTACATGGGGCAACCGTTATACCAAACTCGGAAGCTACAAATGGTGCAGAACATGGCAGCCCGGCTGGTCACTGGTGCTCCCAGGACCAGCCATATAACACCGGTTCTGAAAGATCTCCATTGGCTGCCCATCCGCTTCCGAGCTCAATATAAGGCGTTGGTAATTACCTATAAAGCCCTAAATGGCTTGGGCCCAGGATACCTAAAGGACCGCCTCTCCCCATATATTCCGCCTCGCACCCTCAGAACGTCTGGGCAGCAATTACTAAAGGTGCCTGGGGCTAGGTTGGCCTCCACCACACGGAGGACATTCTCCACGGCTGCCCCAGCCCTTTGGAACACGCTGCCCACCGAGCTCCGCTCGTCCACCACCCTGGCCCAATTCAGGAAGGACTTGAAAACCTTCCTGTTCCAACAGGCATTCCCCGAATAAAATCCTGTGGGCCTCCCTCCTCTTCCGTGGCCAAGAGGTTGGGCTATGGGGCTTTTTGTTTGTTATTTTTATATGATTGTTGTATATGTTTTTTAATTTTTCTTGTCTTTGTGCCTTGTATGATTGTATTTTAATCCTTGTTGTAAGCCGCCCTGATTATAAGAAGGGCGGGATATAAATAAAATTTTTATTATTTATTATTTATTTATGATTAGGTGGAATCTCTTTTCCTGTAGTTACAACCCATTGTTAGTCTCCTAAGCAGCAGAAAACAAGCTTGTTCCACCTTCAGCATGACATCCCTTCAAATATTTAAACATGGCTATCATGTCACTCCTTAACCTTCTCTTCCCCAAGGTAGAGACCATAGAGAACAAACCGTCTTCTCAGTGGCTGCTCCCATGCTCTAGAACTCCCTTCCTAGGGAGGACCTACCAAAGCATACTTCCTGCAGCAGGTGAAGACTTTTCTGTTTCAACAAGCCTATGGAGACTGACTGCTTATGGCACCTTTTAATAATGTGCTGAATTGTCCATATTTGCTGCTTTTTAAAACAGATATACTTTTAAGTTTTAATTTTAATTCTATTTGGAGTTTAATTAAATTGTAACTTTCTATGTGCTATGAGTAGTGCATCCATTTCTGTAGTCATATTGCTGAGTCTGAACTTCAGTAGTCAATGAATTAATTGATAAATGCTAAGTCCACACAGAGGTCAATCCCATTGATTCAATAGGTCTGTTTTCATTGGGACTAACAATAGATTCAGATATATCCTATGCAAACCTCTCCAAATCTGGTGTCCCCTAGATCCGAAAGGACCTTGAAGTGTAAAGTCGAAGGCTTTCATGGCTGGCATCCATAGTTTTTTGTGGGTTTTTCGGGCTATGTGAGCATGTTCTAGCAGAGTTTCTTTCTTACGTTTCGCCAGCATCTGTGGCTGGCATCCCAGAAAATCCACAAAATCTATGGACCTTGAAGCATTGGTACTTGCACTGGTAATCTCTCATCTTGATTTCTGCAATGCGCTCTACATGGGGCTACCTTTGTACCAAGTTCGAAAGCTTCAATTGGTTCAAAATGCGGCTGCTAGATTGGTCACCGGAACACCTAGATCTGACCATATAACACCTTTATTAAAATCCCTTCACTGGTTACCAATCAGCACATTACAAAGTGTTGCTCATAACCTTTAAAGCCCTATATGGCTTGGGCCCGAGTTACTTGAGGGAACACCTCTCCCTACATAATCTGCCCCGCACTCTCAGAATATCTGGGAAGAACCTTTTGGATTATCCAAATACCAGATTATTGTCAACTTCCCACAAAGCATTTACTGTCATGTCCCCCAAACTGTGGAATGCTTTACTGGTAGAGATCCGACTGATTACTACTCTAGAAGCTTTTAAGAAAGCGATTAAAATTGACCTTTTCCGGCGGGCTTATCCCCCTGATATTTTATAAAACTGAAGGGACATCTCACTCTGAGTAAGTGAATGATATGTTGATATATGGATTTTAATGTGTTGTCTCGATTTTAAGGTGTATTTTATATATGGAAATTGGTGTTCCATTTTTATTATTATAAGCCCGCCTCGATCCGTAGGGAGAGGCAGGAAATATAAATAAACTTTTATTATTATTATATTATTATTGTTATATTTGGGACTACAACCTCCACCACCCCAATTAGCCATGATGGCAGGAGCTGATGGGGGTTGTTGTCTACTCTAAAACATCTAAAGGGTGCCAGGTTGGGGAGAGAGGTGTGCAGAGGTTCGGGTGTGAGATTACAAAAAAAGAAGAAGAAGAAGAATTTGTCCCCTGCAGTTTCTGTAAAATTCCTTAGGGAACAGAGGACATTTATTGTTTATTCGGGTTCTGTTCAAAGAGAGCAGACTTGGCCTTCAGGGTATCTGAGGTTTAAAGAGCCTCATTCGAGTGTTATTACTTGTCAGTAGTATAGCATAATAAACATACCAGCTGTCTTCAGAATAAAATTTGTGGGTTGTGAATGTTTAAAATCCTGCAGTGTAAATTTATGAGTAGCCAAAATCCAAGGAGATGAATGAAAAAAGAATAAACAATACCCAGCCCCCCCCTGCCCCCAGAAAAAAAAAAACTTATTTCAGTATGTCAGAAAAATGTAATCCCATTTTTAATGCATGAAAGAGGCTACATGTTTACTGTGATTTTTTTTTAATGAACAACTCCCTTGCCATCTCAAATTAAGTGTTATGGAACAAGGTCCTCCACTCCTGTTTTTGTGGGTATAATTATTACAATAGCAACTATTGTACACTATGTCAACAAAAATTCTCAGTGCTTTTTTGTGATCTTTCTCTCCTAAATTCTTTGGCTTCAACCATAGCTTCTTTCCTGTTCCACTGATAATAGGAAAGATGTATTTACTGAAGAACCCCCTCCTTGAACTCAGATATCAGAGTATGCATTGAAAATTTTGGATTAAATCATAATATAGTGGCATTGCTATTTACATGAAAGTTCTGAATTTGGGCCCAAACAATAAAAAACAAAAATGGGTAATAAATCCAGAACATTTAAAGTATCTTTGCCTTGGAGGCAGGGTAGCTGAAAGTCCATAGACACTGCTCATAATGTGAGACTGTATTAATTGTCCTACCTTTCCAAGAAGGCAGGACATTTTCTGTAGCAATACTTTGATCATGGAACTCCATTTTCAGAGAAGTCAGAGTGGCAGTATTCAACAGGCAGTGGAAACAATACTGTTTTGTCAGGACATTGGCTTTTAAAATGGGGGTTCATCTATTTTGATGAAACATTTCTGTTTTTGTGGGGGTTTTGGCTATGTGGCCATGTTCGAGAAGAATTTCTTCCTGACGTTTCGCCAGCATCTGTGGCTGGCATCTTCAGAGAATTTCTGTTTTGTTTTCACATTTTATTTTGATTATTAGTCTGTGTTGCTTGTGGGGCAGAAAAGTGACTTATAAAAACTTTAATGAATGAATGAATGAATGAATGAATGGGTAAGTAAAAGCTCATTCCAGTCTGCTATACAACTACAGTCTACTTTTTAATCTGTGTTGGGGCATTCTGGCTCAGTTTGTTGTTGTGTACCTTCAAGTTGTTTCTGACTTATGGTGACCCCAAGGCAAACTTATCAAGGGGGTTTCTTGGTAATTTTCTTCAGATGGGGTTTATCATTGCTATCCTCTGAAACTGATAAAGTGTGATTTGCCCAAGATTACTGAGTGAGTTTACATGGCCAAACCAGGATTCAAACCCTAGTCTCCAAAGTCGTAGTCTTCTACACCACACTAGCTCACTTCTGTGGCAGAAAAATGAAAGAGGGCAGCCCAAGCTGTATTGCACACCCTCATTTTACAAATGAAAACCAGGATGTATGTAACCTAACAACATCTGAGTGTGATCAAGATGGTAGAAGTCATTTATGAGGAAGAACACACAAACTAGTTTTATCTGAGACTATTGGGAAGGAACAAGATTCTGCCCTCTCCTTTCCTCCTGTGGTAAACTGGGTGAAATTGTTTTTGTATTTTGGGCTCCATTTGGAGCAATTGAAGTAAGCTAAGGACAATAAGGAAAGTGAGGAAAGGAGAGAGAAACTGAAACATTTTAAAAGCAGGTGACAAGGGGGGACAGCCAAGGATAAATCTGGACTGTCCTCATCAAATCAGGAGAATTGGAAGGTATGGTATTGATAGGGCAGAAACTTATCATGGAAGCAATATTTCTTTTAGCCTTTTGTTTTTGATAAGACTGGGAAACTGTTAGGGTTAGCAACCTTTGGATACTTATATACACCAGCTGGTTGTTGACTTTCTGTCTGCTTGCTTTTCTACATCCATTGTTTTCCTGCATCACACTAACCTGCAGCAATTTTTCTATTATCTCTCCCTCTTTCATTAAACCATGTGTTCAATTATGCACAGGTTTTGTATGTAAAAATACTTTTATATGTTTCAGAACGAAACCTTAGTTTGATTTCTTTCTCTGCTTGAGCCTCTTGGGCGGAAGGGGGGAGCCATTGGACTGATTGTTGTTCAACTTCAACCTCGCACATTTTCTTACTCTGCTTGAGAGATTCATTACTGTCTCTTACATGAACAATTCCTTGGCCACAAGTAATCTATAGTTCTGAATGAGTATGCTTCAGTTATACTCATACAATAAGAATTTCTTATTATATTACTTTAAGTGTTATTTTCACATATTGTTACAGCTCTTCTCCCAGTCCATTATATTGTTCTTATATTGGTATTGTATTTTATTGAAGCCAGAGCTGAATACCCTTTCTGGATTCAACCTGTTGATTGCTATTTTGATAATCTGATACTGACTCTATAGGTGGTTGATACAAAAGTAAATGCATAACATATCCAGAAATCCTTCTGTTTATGAGAAAGACTCAGACTCAGCAAAGGCTCCTGTTAAGGGAAAGGGTAATTTTTATGAATTCCCCTTTTCCCTGAAGCCATTGCCTTCCCTGCCCCCATATCTTCTCACAAACGATACAATGCTTCAGGTGCATAGCATAGACATATATCTGTCTCCCTCAACATATTACCTCCAGTATCTCAGGCAGTATGTTTCTTAATACCAGTGTTTTAATGTGTGTTTTAAACATTTTTATTTTTGTATTGTTTTAATTGGGTTTCATTTGTACATACTTCAGGAGCCCTTGTGGGTTGGGAATCAATACAGAATAATAATAATAATAATAATAATAATAATAATAATAATAATAATAATAATAATACCTTTTCATATGAATGAGACAGCAAGAAATTTCTCAATCTTTTCTTATAAGAAATTGATGTCTTCTTTTTAAAATAAAAAACCAAACTAACCAATGCGTAGCCTTTGTGTTTACAGACAAATTGAAACTTTGATCTGCAATCACATCAAATGTTTCCTGGTTCACTTCTTCTCTTGAAAGAGTAAAACAAAAATAATACATTGTTCCATTCTTTAAGAGTATTCAGAACAGCTAAGAGCTTTTGAGAATACCTGCTCTTTGATCTAAAGCAATTCTCAAGTGTATTTTTTCCCTTTTAAGATAAATATATGAAGGGCTGATGAAAGAAAATTCCTCTGAGGCTGCTAAAAACATTAAAGTACAAATTTGTAAGGAGAGCCAGTGTGATGTAGTGGTTTGAGGGTTTGAGTGTTAGGCTATGACTCTGGAGACCAAGGTTCAAATCCCCACTTAACCATGGAAACCTTCTGAATGACCTTGGGCAAGTCACACTTTCTCAGCCTCACAGGAAGGTAAAAACAACACTCCCCCAAACAAATCTTGCCAAGAAAACCTATTATAGGTTCACATTAGGGTTATCATAAGTAGGAAATAACTTGAAGGAACAAAACAATACAAAAACAACAAATTCTTAACAGAAATGAATATGTTACTTTAAATAATATAATGCTTGAATTCCAATAACCTAATTGCATGCATGAGTTGCAAGAGGTGTAGATAAATTAGCCAAATTCCATGTATAAAAAGGAAATTCAACTGAAAGGTAGACAGGGCCTATCCATGCTGGCTATTGAATATGAAATTGCTGCCATTTATTCATTCATATGCATTGCTCTGACAGCCTCCCTGGAATTAACTTTCTGTTTCTAGATATATAAAATACATGTACAGTATATGGCTGGAATTCACTTAAGCAGTTCTGAATGCATAAAATAGAGTTACACATTCATGACTAGTTTGTATTCACGATTTCTATGTATTTCCAGAGAGAGACACTGTGGTGCAGTGGTTTGAGCATTGGACTATGACTCTGGAGACCAGGGTTCCAATTCCAATCCCAGTTTAGTTGTGTAAACCCACTGGGTGGCTTTGGGCAAGTCACATTCTCTCACCCTCAGAGGATGGCAATGGGAAACCCCCTCTGAACAAATCTTGCCAAGAAAATCCACTTCTCCAATGATAGGGTCACTTTAGGATCACCATAAGTCAGAAACGACTTGAAAACACACCACCACCGCAATATATGTATTTCCTAGTTTAAGGTATATGTAGGGACCATGAAAGTCCCCTGATCCCCACTTACCAGGCAACAGCCTCTGCAGTCAATGAGAGTCTGTTCCCCTGTTGATCAAGAAGCAGCTGACTGATGTTCCCATCTCCCTTTGTGCAAGTAAGCTCCAGTGTGAGGGGAATTTTCAACAGAGCCCCTTCTTCTGGTTATTGCACCAGAGATCACGCAAGGGATAGAGGTGGTAACATCAGTCAGCTGCTTTCGGATCAACAGGGGAACAGATCCCTGTCACTTGCAGCAACACCTACCTGGTAAATGGGGATGGGAAGTCAAGCCATGACACTACATATTTACTTAACTAAGGTTGCAATTAATTTATAAAGTTAAAAACACTAAACACTATACAAAAAAGCATTAAAACCCATCCCAGGTAGTTTCTAAATGTATGACAGCATTAAAATGTTTTAACTTGCCATCAGAACTACCTTCAACATTCACAGCAAAAAAAAAAAAAAAAAATAGCTGTTACCAAGGTCCCATTTACACTATATAATTATAGTGATATATTACACTTTAACTGCCATGACAACATCCTACACTACAGAATCCTGAGAGTTGCAGTTTGGGGAGAGGCTCTAATATTTTACCGACTTACAAAACTCTGAATTCCATAGGATGAAGCCGCAGCACTTAAAGTGGGATCATCATGCTATAACTGGATAGTGTGAATGCACCCAACATGTCCAGCTTATATCCAAAGCAGCCAGGCATACCCTATGAGGACCTCACAGGATGTTCAAGGGGAGAACCTAGCAAAGGAAAGCCTTCCTGTTACACTTGCATTTGATTTTTTAAAAAACTAATTTCTTTGCACCTGAAAAAACATGAAAAAGCTAGCAAAATTTGGTACATTGTTATCAAAAATAAACTGGGGGAAAAATTTCGGACCATCCATAATTCCAAACATCTTGTCCCATAAATGTAATGTTACAGCTTAAAATTAAATCAAGCTAATGGTATAATAAACGACAAATTGTAAAGAGTTTGGGACAGTTTCAGCACACATGGCCACACTTGCCCCTGTAAATGCAATACTGCAGCTTAAAAATTACACATTCTCTTAGTATAACAAATTGCTGATTATTATGCACAGTTTGGACATATTACTTTTGTACTACAACTCCCAGAATCCCCTGGACAGCATTTCTAAGCTCTGTTGATTAGTAAGTAATTGGTTTGGCTTTTCTTTCTTGTCTTTCACTGCAGTCTATAGAATTCAAGTCATTCAAACAGCCAAAGGCGATCATATAACTATTTAATTGATAGTGAGTGAAGTGGGGGATGAAACAACAACACAGAGTGGCAGGGAGTGGTTAATGCTTTTCACTTTCATAGTGGCAAAAGTTCCC
Source organism: Sceloporus undulatus (assembly GCF_019175285.1). Lineage (NCBI taxonomy): Eukaryota > Metazoa > Chordata > Lepidosauria > Squamata > Phrynosomatidae > Sceloporus > Sceloporus undulatus. Next base: position 334,232,589 of record NC_056522.1, read on the forward strand.
ATCCCCACTTCGCTGAAGCTGTAAGCCATCATGGAAAGAAGAGCTGCCATAAAAATTACCTTAGAATTATTATATATAAATACATTTTTACTGGTTCCAGTCCACATTGGGCAAGAGATCTGTGGCTGTACACCTGAAATAGTCATTTCTTGCGATGAAATATTAATTTTGTATCTATGGACAATATAGGATACCTAAACTAATAGATACATAGGAGCGAATATAAGTTTGAAAACAGCACTGTCTCTTGGGGAAATGTTTTCTTGACTTACAGTATATACAATAAATCAGATATTCCCTTGAGAGGTATATAGGGGTATCTAAATTTCTGATGGTAAAATAAGCTCATTGGTTAGCAAATGAGTGACGTAGCCTTTGTATCACCCCAATGTGACCAAAAAAATGATATACAACTTTTTCCTGTTTTATAAAACAATTCCACATTCTTAACAGTAAGCACAAGATTTCTGTTAAGCAACTGCACTTTATTCCTTTCCTTTTTGCTTCAGGGACTTTTGCTAGGTGGAAGGTTGCTCTTTGGAGGTCAAAGTGATTAACTTTGTCAAGGGTGCCTTTTCTGGAATGAAAGCAAAAGCAGTTACAAGCTAACAGGTTTTAACAGGAGGTGATAGGCTTGCCTGACATTTCGTGACCTTTGTTATCTAACATGGAGTCTGAATAGAGCTGATCTAATTAGTCAAGAAAAGTAGAAAATGGACGGTGGCTCACTGGCACAGCTGACTGTTGGCTGTAGTTTTAAATGGGTAGTTTAAAAACAATTTCCTGACATCCCAGTAGCTGTAGTAGCTAACAATTCTCATTTCCCTCCAGGAGTTTGTTTCTGAAAGGTCAGGATAAAATCACTTGATGCTCCATAAATATTTGGGGGGATCATTTTCTGTGGCTGAACCTTCATTTTCCAATTTTTTCTTTTCTTTTTACATATTTTTCATTTTCAGCTTTTCAAAACAGTCACACAATGATGTTCCATTTTTCCATAGTCCAATGTTTTTCCTGTGCTTACTAATACATTGTTTTTGTTTCAAGGAGATCCCCACTTACAGGACAGAAGAAAGGCACAGAAGTTCATGGAGACTCCCAGAATCCCAGCAAACCTCCAGCTCCTGGATATGATGCTTTTCAAACTTGGCTATGAGCCCAAAGAGCAGAAGGACAGCCAAAGCCACTGACATCATTCAAGAAGAACTCTTAGGCTAAGCTATTGTGATCTGTGCTTCACAAGAACTAGAAAAAGTGGATTAAACGTTTCTGACTTTTCAACTTTTTTTTTTTAGATTACTGTTTAGTTTAGTTTTATTGGGAAAAAATGTCAAAACTGTTATGCTGTTTAAGAAATTTTATTTATTTATTTACTGGATTCTATATATATTCTGCTTTTCTCCTTCCAAAGACTCCTAAAACAGCTTACAAAAAACTGAAATAACAGTTTAGTTTAAAATATATTATTTCAATCATTAAAAAAAAATATCAGCACTATTTCACATACATACTTGAACAAAGACAATGCCTTCATGGCACACTACACTTATTAACACAAGAATCCTTGCTACCTTACATATCACAAAAGGAATCTTATCCGAAAGTATTTTGAGCCCTGGGAAACTGACATTTGGTAAGCAGATTTATTGCTGTCACACATCAGCACGAGCTAACCACTGGAAAGATCTGAAAGACCTGTATCACCTTGCCCATGCTTTCAAAATTTAGGGCAAGGACATGATTTGTATCTTTCTGGATGCTAGTACATTCTAGCCTACTCCCACAATTGTATAAATACGCTTTAGACCCTGAAGTGTTAATATGGTGTGGTGTAGTGGTTTGAGTATTGAGTGTTGAACTAGGACACTGCAAGAGCAGGGTCCAAATCCTTGCTTGCCCATGCAAACCCATTAGGCAACCTTGGGCTAGCCACACACACTCAGAACCTTATTGCACACATTATTTTCCCCATTATGGGAATGGGAAGGGGACTCTCAGGGCCGCGCACAACCAGGAAAAAACGGATTTTATCGCAAATCATCCTCAAAATGGCCCCATTCCGTCCCCTGGTGCCAAGCCGTCCCCATTCAATGCTGAGGTGTGTCATTTTGGTCCGCCGGGCAATGGAACAGGGCCATTCTGAGGGTGATTTGCTGTGCAATAAAATCTGTTTTTTCCCAGTCACGCGCAGAGTCCCCTTCCCATTCACCTAACGGGGGAAATAATGTGTGCGATAAGCTTCTCAGACTCAAAGATCAGCAAGGGAAAAACCCTTCTGAACAAATTATGTCAAGAAAACCCGCTTCACCTCAGGGCCACCATAAGTCAAAAATGACTTGAAGGCACATAGCAGCAACAATAAAACTGCATCTGAAGAAGCAGGTTTATATTCATGAAGGCTCATGCTATTTTTTTAAAAATTAAGTTAGTCATGTTCCTTTTTTCCCTCCCTCTCCCTTCCTCCTTTTTATGGTTGAAAACAGGTTTTTTAAAGCAATATTAAAAGAATACCAAGCAGAAGCACACTTCTTTGAAAACTATTCTGCCATATGAATAAACAGTCACAGGCCTGTGTAAATGAAAAGATGTTAACCTCCAATAGAAAGAGAGTAGGGAGGGTGCTAACCAGACTTCTCATGGGAAGAAGTTTCACAGCCTGGGAGCCTATGTCCGCACAAAACACATCTGTGAAGGTGTTGGGATGGAGAGAAAGCCCTTCTCTGAAGATCTTAAAACTTGGGCTGGCTCATATGGGGCAATACAGTCTTTTAGATAGTTCTCACCATGAGAAAACAGATGTTTAGAAATATACAGGTGCACACAGACATGGTACTTCACCTGACCACTTTGGGATGAGACACTGCACCCCCTGCTTCAGACTACAGACTATTTTAATTTTTTTGATGGCAAAATGGCAAAATAAACTCATTGGTTCACTGGTAAATGGCATCAGCTTTGTTTTCTTTCAAATCTAGCCTGGAGTATTCAACTCAAATTCAATAAACATCAATATTCAGCCCTATTCCTGGTGGTTAGTCTCAGCTGTAGCAGACTCATTGAATCAATTGTTGAATGGTAACTCAACACATAGGTTAATCTGATTTACTTAATAGGTCTACCCTAGTTTGGAGTAACTGTAGGACTCCAACCATTCACTTTTCCATTTTGCACTCCCCAAAATTCCCACTGGAGTTTAGCCATGGATAAGAAACAATGATGCAGAAAACACCCTACATGTGCTGGATTTTTGTCTTATTAGTGAACTGTATGGTACCCATTCAACCAAAACTCTGGCTAGCTTTTTCAAACATGAAATTCTACAGTTGGGAGGAAATGAAACAAAATCTAAAAGGTCAAGTTCTGTTGTCCTTAGCAGATACATCCTGGAAAAAGATTGCACCATAGAGGACTTCTTTTCTTGAGTTCTCTGCTGTAATGCAATCGCAGGCTTCCTCTTTCATCCACACGTAACTATGCATGATTCATTGGGCAGAGAATTTTGCAGCCAGTGTGTGCGTGTGGGGAAGGGGAAGAAGAAGAAGAAGAAGAAGAAGAAGAAGAAGAAGAAGAAGAAGAAGACTTATAAATCTGGGGAAAGTGTAATGGGGAACAGCTAACCTAACATATGTGATTTGGTTAGAAAACAAAAGGAAAAGGTAAAGGTTTCCCCTTTGAGAAGTTTGTCAAGTCATGTCTGACTGCAGGAAACAAAGGCAATCCCCTAAAACCAATAGCTAAGGAAAATTCAAGATACCACCATCCTCACAAAATAGTAAACCTCTGTGATGCAAAATAGGATAGAAGGAAACAAAGTACAGGTATGGTGTACTTTCTCACAAACAAATATCTGAGAAAGGCAAAGTTTCATGTATATTTAGCACCATGTGAATTATTATCAAGGATTTTACACAGACCCTTCTGCATGCAACACCTATAATAAGTTTCCTTTGCTAACAATGAGATAAGTGAACATTTTTGTTATTGTCCATATACCATGGGGGGAAGTCAGTGAAAATATTAGATTTTTTTCCAACTTCCAAGGACAGAACATCTCCTAAATTATCTTCTTTGGTTGCTTCTCTCTCTGTTGTGTCTTTTGCCTCTAATAATCTATTCTAGAGAATTGGGGAAACATCCCAGGACAAGAGATGAGAGGGCTGAAGGAGACAATTTTAAAAAATGTCTCTTTTCCACCCCATCCCTTATTTCCAGCAGAAACATTCAGTAGGGAACTCTGCTTGTGGACAGTTCCATCAGCAGAATGAAAACTCAGAATCCAATCTGCAGTTTGCATTTATAGAATATAATATAATTATGCAGTGGTGGCTTTTCAGTTGAATATTTCTCTTATTAGAATTCAATTAGTGCAGGCTGTAATTTCAAGAGAAGAGCACGACCTTGAATTGTATCTAGTCAATTAATCTAATTTCTTTTTCAGGATGGTTTTCATACTGCCCAAAACACAGTTCATGCCACTCAGTGTATGGGCATGGGGCAGACAATCAGTTCTTTTGCCTCCTGATTCTGCTTATGTGGAAGGTGTGCCATAGAAAGGCACCCCAACTATTTAATAAAAAGTTCACTTGCTGGGGAGTGGTGCTGTAAGTTCCTACCTCTGTGTCTTCTTAACAGTAATATCATTGGTCAGGTTTCCAGAAATGAATTACTTATTGGCAAATTTATTATTGTACAACTTGTTCCAGGAAGGAGTAGCTGATAATTTGTTACATTGCTCATTCTGCCAGCTTGCCTCTGAGTAATTCATTACCTTTCCTGGCTGTTATGCTCCTTGTTCTGTTCTTGCTGCTTGGGAAATTGGGGAAGGAGTGTTGCCTGTTAGCATGAAAGTTTCATGCTTTATTTATTTCCCTTAATTATATGAGATGGAGAGGTGGGAGATGGCTGATCTATTTATTTATTTTTACCTTTGAAAAAGTAGTGGAAAACTGTGACTGTTCTGGGAGCCAGTGTTTTTTTTCCCAAGACTCTATTGCATGAACTGCCATAAAATGTCCAACAATAACAACAATGGAAGCAGACTGAAGTCCACTTCTGGTTTTGAAAAACTGTGTGGGTCCAAACAGTGCAGTGGCACTCTTCAGGCTATTGAAATGTTAAATTGCAATTCACAGCTAGCTTGCTTTCCTTGCTTCCTTGTTTGCGTGTTTGCCAGAAATAGAGCCATCTGATGTGTCTTCAGAGACTCTTCAGGGGCACAATTTTGAGTGGGGTGCATGCTGACCTAGAGCCATACTTTGCCCAATAATTCTGTGCAGCTTATGTGAGTGACTGAGTGTCATTGTGCAATGCACAATGTTCAATGCACAATCATAATGTGCAGTGGCAATGCACAATGTTGCTGTATGTGCAACTCAATTTCTGCTGCTGACAGAAACTTCTGGGAAATCAAAACAAATAATTATTTTCCCTGCTTATTTTTTCATGATGATAGTATTTTTTGCATTCTTGCTTCTTTTATTTATGATATGCAATTTTTACAGCTGAACCATTTTGTTATAGCCAATACAAATGGAGAATTCCCTTCCTACCATGAGGGGTTAGTAAACAACCCTATAACAACAAATGCATGTCACTATTTTCATTGGCGAACACACCATAATACTAAAATGAGATTGCAACCTCACATTATATTCTATCAGACTTTTTATTATTAGTATCTGCACTGTCTGAAGGTTAAAGAGCACTTCCCAACTGTTTTCAAATGATCCTCTTACTTGAATCTCTTAGGCTTTTAAGAATATTAATAACACAACATTACTAGAAATATATCCAGGGCTTGGAAAAATAACTCCCAGAATATTACAACCAGCATTCTAGTTTGAGGTGTCTGAGAACTGTAGTCTAAGAAGTAACTTTCCTGAGCTCCAAGTTTGCCCATCAAAATATAGATGGAGGAATGGGAACTACTTACACTGACCCAGCTTTTTGGGGCCAATTTTTTTTAATAAACATTTCTAGACTTATAGATGAGCATATACAGCTACTATTATTTTTAAAAATCCCATTAAAATTTTGCATTGCTCATTATTTTAGAAATAACATATTACCAAATCTTTCCTGTGTTACTGATGCATTACTTTCTTTTATTTAAAAAAACCAACTTTTAAAAACATTTCAAAAATCCCCACAAATAGAAGTGCTTTTAGAGTAAAAGTAAAATAACATAATGTAACGTATGCATTTGAAAATCACCTATTGACTTATGGTGACCCCATGAATTTCACAGGGTTTTCTTTGTGCAGAATACTCAGAGGCAGTTTGCCATTGCCTTTCTCTGAAATAGCCTACAGCACCTGGTATCTTTGGTGGTCCCCCACCCAAGGACTAACTTGCCCTGACCTTGCTAAGCTTCCAAGTTCAGATAGGATTTGGTGCCTTCAGGGTATTTTTAAAGCTATTGCTGTTGTTAGCAGTGCTTTTAAAAAAGAATGGCTGGTATTTTGACTTGTGTGATAGTGAGGAGTCCTCTCATTAGAGCCGTCTTCCCAGATACCTAGAGTTATAGACTCATAATTGTACAGTATTCAGTATGACTGTGTAGCCCATCTGAACAGCCTGCAGATGAATTGGATGAAGGAGGTCTTTTCAGATGGTGATTGTGGTGCAGTGAGGATAACATTTCCAACCTCCTCCCACCAGTGAGTAAGGCTGGGACAATCAGAAGCAGACTCCTGTTGCAATTCCTTGTCACAGCCTCACCCACTGATGGGAGGAGGCTGGAAACATGCGACTTGCACTCCAGTCAGCAGCTGAGCAGACCACTTTCACCCAATATGGCTGCTGTCTGTTAAAGTGGGCTGGCTGTTAGTGGGCTGGGGAGTCAGGCAGGGGACATCATTTAGTTACATGTGCATAACTAAGGCCACGTCCACATTGGCCAGAATACTTTGGGAGCAGCCCAGAGTATTCTGGCCTCAAAGCCTCCCTGATGTCTTCCCTTGACCTGGACACTTTGGAGTGACACCAGATGGCTATTCACATACACCTATCACTTTGCCATCAACTGCCACATGTTGATCCCTCTGATGCCAAAAATGAGACACCCGGCATCAGTCACATGTATGAGCACCTCATTCTGACCTGAGAAGAAGCCATTTACACCAGTGACAGGAGTGGCACAACAGAACACATGTGTGAACAGCCACCCACCATTGCTCCCAAGAGCTTCACATTTTCTGAGAAGATATGAGGCAAAAGGTGAATTTTTAAAATTCATTTTAGGGGTAGTATAATGTGGGTTCAGTGCAGAACTGGCTGAACATCATCAGAACAGTTCACACCTGAATTGGGGGATTGGGCCCTGTGTTGTCTAAACTGATCATTGTGAGGATGAGAGGAAGATGTATTACTTGACCCATGCAGACATAGCCTAAGAAGCTGGTGTACAATATTGATGAATGTTGTTGTATCAAAAAGTACTGTAACTCAAAAAAATTGGGTAATAGCATTACTCATAAGGTGTTGCTTCTAAGCTGTCCAGAAGATGTTGGGCTGCAGTTCCAACCATTTTTCACCATGACACATGCAGATGAAAGCTGCAGTCACAACTTCAAGAGGGCTGCACTTTGCCAATCCCTCCTATAAAACATAACACACAGGGATAGTGTTGAACGTATGTATAATTTATTCTGCCCCAATTCTGCATTTAGTGCAGAAATAGTACACATTCCCATACTGAAGTAAACTAGGCTTGCCTTTCACCTTCATTTTATAGGCTTGCTTTCATCACATTACCAGCTGGACAGATAGAGAAGATAGTTTGCTGTTTCCTTCAACAGGCTTCTTATTATGCATATTCTTCTAGTAAATTCAACAAGACTAAGAGAAAGTGCTGCAGGGCTTAAAGATACATGTATTTCCATAAAGGTGTGCCCAACCTTTTGAAATCAGCACAGGGATTTCCTGTTTGTGGTTGTCTGTGTCATCAGCGAGGATTTTAGACCTATTAAAAAGAAAGATAAAACTGTTTATTCTTGTAAACCCGTATTTCTCTGCATATATTTCATTTTAATCCAAATGAAACTAGAAATAAATTACAACATCCTTTCACAATTTCAAGAAAGAAAAATGTTTGTGTACATATTCTCTGCACCATATTTTTAGCATCTAAAATAGAGATGAGAATCATGCAGGCCCTCCCACCCCAGATGTTGCTGAACTGCAGTTCCCAAAAGCCCTAATGACCATAATCAATAAGGGGGAATGCTAGGAATTGCAGTCCAACAGCCTCTAGAAGATCATTCTCAGCCTTGAGATCTGATACAAATAGCAACCTGTAACACTCGGCATTCACTATCACTGTGGCATTTTAAACAGAATTTATGGTTTTCACAGTGTTTTCTTTTCTGAAATGCTCATCCATCCATCATTCACTTTATTTTGGTTATGGAAAGGAGAAAAACAGCAGCCTTACCTGTAGGACAAGCCACCTTGCTCAGAGGAAGCACCACCTGTCTTACAGAGACAGGACAGCAGGCTTTATCAACACCAGAAGCCCAAGGCAGTGGCCTTGGACATTGCTTGTTTGGTGCCCATTCAGTGTCAGGACAGTGACTGATTGTAGTTGGCTGGCTGAAGCAAAGGAGATGATAAATTATGTTCTGTGTTGTGTTGTACTGTGTCTTGTATTGTATGTTGGAGTCCCATTTGTACATAATAAAATAATTTCATATGACTTTATATTATCTATAATAATAATAAACTAGCTATCAGTGAGAGTGGCAGCTGTAAGACTGGGCAGTGGTGGAAGCACAACCTGGCACCAACTAGTTGGCTATAAAGTGTCTCTTTAGTGAGAGTAGGACTAGCCAACAATTTAGTTCTATTAACTCAATGTACTGTATACAAAATGGGAACCATTGTCTAGTGGTTTTTAGAGTTGTGTCAGTGTGTTTTGATTGTTATAGTTTTTACTGTCTATTTTAAAGAATAATGCTTACAGGAAATGGGGTGGCAATTCGATTTGTCTGGGGCAGAGAGAGCTATGATGACAGTAGGGTGACAGGGCATTACAGGGAAAGGAGAGAGAGCTATTTAACACCTGTCTTACTTTCCAGTAAATCTGCCATCCTCAGGAGCCTGGAAAGTGAACTAAGCCACCCACAAAACCTCACCTTGCTCTTTTGAAATGCCAAGTCAGTTAAAAATAAATCTCACATAATCTATTATTTCTTTAGAGCAGAATACAGAGTTGAGACTGCTATGGTCACCTTATTGGATGGTCTTCCCCTGAGCATTGACAAATGGGGATGGTCTTCACCTGAGCATTGACCGATGGAATGTGTTCCTGCTGGTGGTTTTAGACCTCTCAGCAGCATTTGATACCATTGACCATGGTATCCTTCTTGAGTGCCTGGGGGATCTGGGAATCAGACGCACTGCACTTCAGTGGTTCTGGTCCTATCCATAAAGCAGGTTCCACATGGTGATGCTTGGAGAGAGCTGCTTCTCAAAAAAGGAGCTGTTATATGGCAAATCATAAAGTGTCACTCTATCTTTAATGCTATTCAACATTTTCATGAAACTGCTGGGAGAGATCATCCAGAGGCATTGGGCAGGATGCTATCAGTATACATGCTATCAGTATGCCTTCAAATACAGCCTCAGCTAAGGATACTTTGTCTCCTCTGAACGAATGCCTGGAGGAGGTAATGGACTGGATGAGGAAAAACAAATTGAGGCTGAATCCAGACAAGACAGAGGTGCTTACTATCAAAGACCCTAAACTGGGTTTGGAGGTGTGTCAATCAGTCCTGGATGGGGTTACACTCCCCCTGAAAGACTGTATGCAGCCTGGCAGTGCTTCTGGATCTGTTGCCCAAAATGACAGCTCAGAAAGATGTGACAGTCAGGAGTGCTTATTATCAGCTTCAGCTGTTATGCCAGGTGTACCCCTACCTAAAGCTGGAGAGCCTAAAGATGGTAGTGCAAGCACTCGTAACCTCAAGGATGGTTTCGCAATACACTGTACAGTGGGCTACCTCTGTACCAAGTTTGGAAACTTCAGTTAGTTCAAAACATGTCAGCCAGACTAATTGACATCCAGAAATGAATATACACCAATCTTAAAATCACTCCACTGGCTGCCAATTAGTTTCTGGGCCAGGTACAAAGTGTTGGTTATTACCTTTAAGGCCCTACATGGTATAGGTCCAGGTTACCTACAGAATTACCTCCTCCCATATAATCCACTCCATACACTCAAGTCCTCTGGTGGATGTTTAGTCCAGTCAGCCAGGACTAGGTTGGCAACTGTCAGACAGAGGACTTTTCGTCAGCCTTAGGCTGTGGAATGACCTGCCAGAAGAGGTTTGACAGCTGAATACACTATCTGAATTTAAAACAGCATTGAAGACCAGTCTCTTCCAGCAGGTTTATCCAGATAATTTTAAATTGTGACTTAAGATGTTAAATTTTAAATGCACTGTTGTAAAATGTGTATGTCTTATTTGTCCTTTTAAACTGTTGTATGTTTAATAATGTGGTTTTAACTGATGTTGTTAATTGTTGATTTGTTGTTCCCTGTCTCAATCCATGGGGAAAGGCAGGTAAGAAATAAATATTGTTTGTTTGTTTGTGCAGATCTGGGTGATTCTAGAGGATTTTACGAAGCTCTTAAAGCAGTGTTTGGACCTACACATCAGATCCAAAGCTCCCTATACAGTACAGATGGTCAAACACTAATCACAGATAAAGCTTCCATTCTGAACCAATGGGCTGAACATTTCCAAAGCCTCTTTAGTGCCAACCGTGTAGTCCAAGACTCAGCTATTCAACATATGACACAACAACCGATGAAGAAGGAATTGGACATAGCTCCCACTTAGGAAGAAACCGTTAAGGCCATACAGCAGATGAAAAATGGAAAGGCTGCCGGGATCAATGGAATTCCACCTGAAGCTTGGAAATATGGAGGTCATGTACTCCATGCTAAACTCCACGCGCGCCTTGTGAGTTGCTGGGGAAAAGGCAAACTGCCACCAGATCTCCAAGATGCAGTCATCATCACCCTGTACAAGAAAAAAGGAGCAAAATCGGATTGCTCAAACTATCGAGGTATAACACTGCTCTCCATCGCTGGAAAAGTCCTTGCAAGGATACTGCTGAACAGATTAGTCCCTGCTACTGCAGAAGAACTTCTCCCTGAAAGCCAATGTGGCTTTAGAGCTAATAGGAGCACTACAGACATGGTATTTGCCCTTAGACAACTGCAAGAGAAATATAGAGAGCAGAACAAAGGACTCTATGTAACATTTGTCGACCTCATCAAAGCTTTTGACACTGTGAGTAGAAAAGGTCTGTGGCAGATCCTGGAACAACTAGGATGCCCCCCCCACACACAAATTCCTCAAAGTGATCATCCTGCTACATGAAGGCCAGCAAGGCCAAGTCAGATATGGCAATGCTCTCTTGGAGCCCTTTCTAATAACTAATGGTGTGAAACAAGGTTGCGTTCTCGCTCCAACTCTGTTTACAATCTTCTTCAGCATGATGCTCCAAAGG
>NC_056522.1:334244211-334290624 GCF_019175285.1 Sceloporus undulatus
AGGAGCACTACAGACATGGTATTTGCCCTTAGACAACTGCAAGAGAAATATAGAGAGCAGAACAAAGGACTCTATGTAACATTTGTCGACCTCATCAAAGCTTTTGACACTGTGAGTAGAAAAGGTCTGTGGCAGATCCTGGAACAACTAGGATGCCCCCCCCCACACACAAATTCCTCAAAGTGATCATCCTGCTACATGAAGGCCAGCAAGGCCAAGTCAGATATGGCAATGCTCTCTTGGAGCCCTTTCTAATAACTAATGGTGTGAAACAAGGTTGCGTTCTCGCTCCAACTCTGTTTACAATCTTCTTCAGCATGATGCTCCAAAGGGCCACAGCAGATCTCAAAGAAGAAGACAGCAATTATATACGCTACCGTACTGATGGTAGCCTGTTTAACTTAAGCCACCTGAGAGCCCACACTAAGACTCTAAACTATCTAGTCCGTGAGCTGCTTTTTGCTGATGATGCTGCCCTCGTTGACCATACGGAAGCAGCTCTGCAGCGCCTAACATCTTGTTTTGCAACAGCTGCAGAACTCTTCAGACTGGAAGTCAGTCTGAAGAAAACGGAAGTTCTCTACCAGCCTGCACCTCAGGAAGAACACTACCATCCCCACATCACTGTAGGCACATCTGTGAGTAAGTCCATCCAGCAGTTCACCTACCTGGGAGGCATCATCTCCTCAGACACCAAGATTGATAAAGAGATCAATCACAGACTGGCAAAGGCATATAGTGCATTTGGAAGGCTTCACAAAAGAGTCTGGAGTAACAAACACTTGAGGCGAAGCACAAAAATCAGTGTGTATAGAGTCTTTGTACTGTCTATTCTCCTCTACGGGTCTGAAACATGGGTCACCTATCGCCAGCACCTACAACTCCTTGAACGCTTTCATCAGCGCTGTTTACGCACAATTCTAAATATACACTGGACTGACTATATGACAGATGTTGCTGTCCTTGAGCAAGCAGGGATCACCTGCATTGAGGCCATGCTATTGAGGATGCAGCTGCTCTGGGCAGGACATGTTTCTAGGATGAAGAACCATCGCCTCCCAAAAATAGTATTCTATAGTGCACTTGCCACGGGTCAGCGTAAGAGGGGCGCCCCAAAGAAGAGATACAAGGACTCCCTGAAACAACATCTCAGGCTTGGCCAAATTGATCACCAACAATGGTCCGCCCTGGCCTCGCATCGGGAGGCATGGAGATGCACTATCCACGATGTTGCAGCCTTTTTCAAAAGCTCACGGTGAACGAGTCTCGAAGAGAAACAACAACGCAGAAAGAACCACAACCCAGAAACATCACCCAAGGCGACTTTCCGCTGTGCTTTCTGCAACCGGACCTGTTTGTCCCGGATTGGCCTTTTTAGTCACCAACACTCTTGTACAAAGCGCGGGATGAGTCCTTCCTGAATCTTTGTTCGCGAAGCAAAGCCAGAGTGTACCCCACCTTTCTCCCAGGCTGGGACTCAAGGCAACTTATTTTTAAAAATGCAATAAAATACATAGCGTTAAAAACATACAAAATCAAGATTAAAACAATATTAAATAACCACAGAATTAAAACCAATTAAAATATTACTTTAAAGCAGATTAAAAACAGTATAGCACCATAAAAACCATTTTTGTGAAAATCAATTTCCAAAAACTTTCTGGAAAAAGAAAGGAAACAAAAAAGGAGCTATTTTAGCTTCCCTAAGGAAAGTGTCCCAAACTTTGGGAGCAACCACAGAGAAGGCCTTCTGCATCCCCACCAGCCATGCCTGTGAAGATAGAGAAAGGTTTCTCCCTGCAGATCTTAGAGCTCAGGCAGGGTCATATGGGAAGGTGGTGGTGATTGTATGCCTTCAAGTCATTTCTGACTTATGGTGACCCTAAATTGAACCTATCATGAGATTATCTTGGCTGAATGGAACAGCTGAAAAACTTCCCACAGTTTGTATTTGGTCCTTCCCTTCTCTCCCATCATCTGTTATTTGGAAGAGCAAGATAGAAGTGCATGTAGTCTCCGATAAAGTTCCCAGATCTCAGGACCTGGCCCTGAAACTGAGGGCCAGAATACTGTTTTCTGGTCCTCAGGGGAAGGGAGGAATTTCAGGGAGAGAGCACAGTATTGAAAAGTGTGCATGTGCATATACATTCTCCTTCATAAGACATGTGTGTTAATATTTGGATGACATACTTTGAAAAATTGTGATCGATGCTTAGTGTATTAAGCTTGATAATATAAGCAGGTGCTGCCCCTTGTACCACCACCAGAAGCTCTCCCTAGGTCTCAGATTTTAGCCATGAAATCTCAGGGTCTGGGATGGTACTAACCTGGCAGTTCTAACAGGAAATGGGGAAGACTATGGTAGCAAGGGAAGACTTCAAAGGACTCTATCACACAGGAGGCAAGCATCATTAAGATGTGTTTAAAACGTGATAATAGCGTGATCAGGAGAAAGATTGCTTCTCCCATTCATGTCCCATGTGTAAACTGCAATGGACACATCATTGGGTAATAATGGAGTAACATTATTACCCAATGACGCATCCATTTCAGTTTACGTACAGGACATAAACGGGAGAAGCATGTGTGTGTGTGATAATCTTCCTCTCAACCACACTATTACCACATTTTAATCATGTCTTAATGACACTTGCCTCCTCTATGTGTTAGAGTCCAAAGATATAGCCATGTTAGTCTGTTGAATCAGTATGTAGAAAGATCTTGTGGCACCTTTGAGACTAACTGAAAGAAAGAAGTTGTTAGCATGAGTTTTCATAGACTAAAGTATACTTTCTCAGTTGCATATGGTAGCAAGGGAAGAAGATCAACTGTAATTCTATAGTTGCTGGAAAAAATTGTTATATGTGCTTGTATAAATGAGATCCCAGTTTACTGATTTTTCAAATTACTAACTCTACTGTTTCAGAAATATAGCAACTGCAGAATAGTTGCCTGTGTCTAGACCCTTTTCAGCTGGAACTGTTGTCAGGATTAGCATAAATTTTGATGCCATCTAGTAATGAAATCAATGAATACTGATTATGTCAGGTATTTAAACCTTTAATTGTTATACCTTAAAAACATGCTACATATTATCTGCCCCTCACAGGCCCATATCCGTCCTCAAAGGGAAGACCAGTCAAGAATCCACCAAACAGAAGTCATGAGGAGAGCAACAATTTGGGCTTCCAGGAAGTAAAACGCTCATAACTGGGTACACATAAAAGAAAAAACATTGACACCAACCAGTCAGTAAAGAGCATTATGCAAGCCATTCTTTCTAGTATTTGCAATAAATCCAAGAGTAGAATGTTATGAGTACACTCTGAGGGGAATCTTTGTGTGACATTTGTAAGAGTATTGATTGTATCTTTTAAAAAAACATTAATCATAGTAGACTATAAAAACCTCCAAAGAGGTCAACAGAGTTGTTTATCTGAAGGCTAAAACCTATGGCATGTGTTTGATGGGAAAATACATGGAAAACTAAGAGGCCATGCCAGGAAGAGGAGAAGGTTTCCTACAATAATTCCATCTATTTTAAAAAATCCAGAGTCCCCCCACCCCCATGGCCTTATGGCTCATGTTTTCCAGCACAATGTTAAAGTTGGCAACAGCAACAAAAAGAAACACCATGAATGACAAGGAAGGAAACTTTTGCTTAACAGTAATGACCTGCCTGAATTTACCAGCATGTTGCATTTCATTTGATGTTTCTCCAAAAGGAAAGAAAACAATGTATAAATTGCCTAGAATCATAGAGTTGGAAAAGACCACAAGGGCCATCCAGTCCAACCCCCTGTCATGCAGGAAATCTAAATCAAAGCATCCCCGACAGATGGCCATCCAGCCTCTGTTTAAAGACCTCTTAAAGGAGACTCCACCACACTCCAAGGGAGTTTGTTCCACTGTCGAACAGCCCTACCTACAATAACAGGAATAAGCTGGAGAAAGGCTCAAGCAGTAGAGCATGTGCTCTGCATGGAGAAGGCCCCAGCTTCATTTTCACGTACGCCTGGGAAATACAGTCTGCCCTTCCTTTACACAGGGGATCCGTTCCGGAACCCTGTATAAAGGGAATTCCACCTATGCTCGAGCCCCGTTTAAATGAATGGAGCTTGTGCATGCGGTGGCACAGCAACAAACATGCACCACAGTCACGTGCCACATTATTTCTTATGGGATGTGCTGGCCCTTCTCTCAGCGCAGGCACACTGTACTTTTTTTTTAATTTATTTAGAAGCATCATATTACACAAGATGTCTCTCCCATAAACAATAAACAATATTCTTCCCCTATACATTAATTCATCTATTTCCGCCTTATTACCAAAGTCCATAACTTGTATTTCTTACAAATATAAATACAACGTTATTTCTCTTGACCCCATTTTCATAACAATCTCTTTGACGTATAATGCCCTTCCAACTCTTTGTTTGTCTCTTTTTGTATTTCTGAATTTAAATCAATATGTCTTTCTTAATTCCAAATGTCTTTTCCCACGCCTGTGATATCGGTAGCCATTCATCCTTTAACTCCAATTCTGATCTATTGTTTAGCAATTTTGTAAGTTTATCCATTTCTTTCATCTCTCTTACTTTTATCCTCCATTCCTCTATTTGTGGTGAATTGTTTTTTTTCCAATTTTGCGCAATCACAAGCCTTGCTGCTGTAACCAAATATAACAAGACTCTCCAATATTTTTTTCTATCTTTTTGTCCATAATAGGTTCAATAAGAAAAATTCTGGCGACATATTGATTTGGATAGTAAATATTTATTGTATCTCTGTATGTATTTTTAGCCAGAATTTCTTAACTTTTTTACAAGTCCGCCACATATGTAGCATTGTACCCTCCTTCTTCTCGCATCTCCAACATTTTAAATTTGGTATTTTGTAATTTTTTTTATTTTTTGTGGTGTAAAGTACCACCTATTAGATATTTTAAGATAATTTTCCTTAAGTGCTTGCGAAGCAGTGAATTTATTTGTCCTATTCCAGGCTTTCAACCAATCCTTGTACATAATTGAATGTCCTAAATCACACGCCCATCTTATCATGTTTTCCTTTATTGTTTCTTTTTCCAAATCTCTTTTTAACAGTATGTTATAGAACTTAGCTATTTTCTTTCTTTGTGGTTTCCACCAAATTTCATCAAGCTTGTTTACAACTGTTTCTATACCTCTTGTCTTAATATCCTCTTTAAATTTAGTTTTGATTTGTAGATATTCTAACCAATTGAGTGTATATCCTTCATAGATTAATTCCTCTCTTTCTTTCAAGTTTTGTTTCCCTTTCGTACCAATATTTATCAATTCCTTATATGTTAGCCATTTTGTTCTCTTCCTTCCATTTTTGAAAAAAGCTTCTTGCGTTGAGGTCCATAAGGGCAATTTATTATACAATTTGTCTCTAATTTTTTCCCAAGTCAGGAGTAGGACCTTTCTTATATAGTGATTTTTAAGCTCTTTGTGTAAAGCCTGATCTTTATATAACAAATACGCATGCCATCCCCTCTTAAGTCCTTCTCCCTCCAGGTTTAACATGTCTAAGTCCTCCAATTTAATCCATTCTTGTATCCAATTGAGTTTCCCTGCCCACATATATAGCTTAATATCTGGTGCCGCATAATCTCCCCTGTCCTTACTATCTTTTAAGGTCTCCCACTTAATTCTCGGTTTTCCTCCCTTCCACACAAATTTTTTCATGTCCCTGGTCATCTTATGTATTGATTCCTCCTTCACAGTACTGTACTTATGTCTGAAATCCTACAGAGTTGTTGCTAGCCAGTGTAGATACTAATGAACTAGTTTAGAAATAGGGAACATGTGCTGACAAGGGCTGATGGATAAAGCTCCAGCATCATAGTCATAAAGGAAGTCTTGGAGGGAAGGAATTATTATTATTATTATTATTATTATTATTATTATTATTATTATCATCATCATTATTATTATTATTATTATTATTATTATTATTTATATTTCCCGCCCCTGGTCTTAGCATATTCCAATTGTTGCTTCCCGGGTGTTCTGAGAGTGCGGGGCGGATTGTGTAGGGAGAGGCATCCCCTCAAGTAACTCGGGTCCAAGCCATGTAGGGCTTTAAAGGTAATGACCAACACTTTCTACTGTGCCCAGAAGGTAATCGGAAGCCAGTGAAGAGATTTTAGGAGCCCTGGTGGCACAGTGATTAAATGCCTGTACTGCAGCCATTCACTCAAAAAAACATAAGTTTGCGAGTTCAATACGAGCATAAGGGCTCAAGCTCGACTCAGGCTTGCATCCTTCCAAGGTTGCTAAAATGAGTACCCAGATTGTTGGGGGCAATTAGCTTACAGTTGTAAACCGCTTAGACACTGTTAGTTCAGTATGAAGCAGTATATAAATGAGGCTGTTTGAAGAGATTTTAGTACTGGTGTTATATGGTCAGACCTAGGTGTTCCAGTGACCAAACTGGCTGCTGCATTTTGAACCAATTGGAGCTTCTGAACTTGGTACAGAGGTAGCCCATGTAAAGCGCATTACAGAAATCTGAACGAGAGATTACCAGTGTATGTACCACTGCTTCAAGGTCCTTTTGGTCCAGGTAGGGATGTAGTTGGTGTATCAACCGAAGTTGGTACCAAGCACTCCTGGCCATCGCATCTACTTGAGATGACAACTGTAGAGATGGATCCAGGAGTGCTCCCAAACTGCGTACTTCATCCTTTAGGGGGAGTGTGACCCCATCCAGGACAGGTTGACAAATTTCCTTCCCCAGACCTGAGGATCCTATTGCAAGTACCTCCGTTTTCTCTAGATTCAATTTTAGCTTGTTTTTCCTCATCCAGCCCATTACCGACTCTAGGCAGGCATCCAGAGGAGATATGCCATCCTTAGTCACTGCAGCAATCGGAGACATAAGAGAAATATATTTGAGTGTCATCAGCATACAGTGGTGCCTCGGGTTACGAAAGTAATTCGTTCCGCGGCCGCTTTCGTAACCCGAAAAGCCTTCGTAAGCCGAATTGCCATAGGCGCTAATGGGGAAAAGCCGCGTTTCGTGCGAAAAAGCGCCGAAAAGCACCAAAAATTTTCTTCGTAACCCGAAAATACATTCGTAACCCGGAACAATGATTTCCAATGGGATTTTTTCGTATCCCGAAAATTTCGTAACCTGGGTATTTCGTATCCCGAGGTACCACTGTACTGATAACACCACGCCCCATGTCTCCGTATGATCTCTCTCAGCGGCGTCATGTAAATAGGTTGTTTAATTACATTTTAAAATAGCTTGTATATGGTTTTGATTGGTTTTATTGTAGTTTAATCTGTATTTGCTTTAATTTTTGTAAATTATCTTAAGTCCCAGTACTGGGGGAAAGTGCAGCTATAAATAAATGATTGTGTTGATTATGACAACAACAGATTGTGAAGAGCTCCAAAAGGGTCCTCTTAAGTGGGGGAAAGGCATGAAAATTGCAAGAGAGCTTAGTAATACAGTACTTTCATTAATGGAGCAAATGTGTTTCTGGGTATTACCTCTTGAACTGAAAATTTAGTACTGAAGGCATAATAATATGGAAGAAATAGGGATAGATTTCTGTACTTCAAAAAGAGCAATTCAACATGTTTCAGCAGGTTTTTTATTAAAAAACTAACAATATGCACACAGATTAAACAATTGAGTCAGATAAGCTTTATACACTGCTCCCTTGGGTAACGAAATTAATTCGTTCCGCGGCCGCTTTCGTAACCCGAAAAGCCTTCGTAAGCCGAATTGCCATAGGCGCTAATGGGGAAAAGCCGCGTTTCGTGCGAAAAAGCGCCGAAAAGCACCAAAAAAATTTTTCGTAACCCGAAAAACATTCGTAACCCGGAACAATTATTTCCAATGGGATTTTTTCGTATCCCGGAAATTTCGTAACCTGGGTATTTCGTATCCCGAGGTACCACTGTATAAATAATCCAAAGGATTTTGAACCTTCTAGAGACCACTTGAAGAGTTCTTCCAAAATGAATCCAAGGATTACTTCTTTCTTCAGCTTTCACTTTACTTATGATTAATATCTTGGTTCCCAAGCTTATACATATATGCTTTTTTATAGGTTCTAGTATGATGTCAAATATATATCTTTGGCATCACACTAGAACCTTATTAAAAGTATTTATTTTGTTCCAGCTTAGAATAGTTTGGCTTGGGGGCAGCCAAGAACAGAAGTTTCCTGTTGGTGATGGCATCTACCATGTTTAAAGTGAATGACCTGTGTGTCCTCTGCTCAAACTGAGTAGGAGTTGTCTAAACTGGAGCAGACAAAAAATAAGATCTTTTTTCTAAATGTAAGAACTTAAAAATCTTGTATTTCTGGGTCGCTCACACATGTATAGATGCATGTTTCCACATACGTCTGATTGTAGATATGGGGAAATAGATCCAGTAACAAAAATCAATGGATTAGAATTTAAAATCCACATCGTCTTTTCTACATATGCCTGCTCAGAGATCTTTGTTTCTAGGGGAAAGAGTTGATTTAAAAAAAAGAATAAAAGACTAATGTAGTAAATTGATGCTTCCTCATCCTTAGCAGTATGGAAAGTCAATTGCAAACCCTTTTATTTACAGCAGAAGAGTATGGAGATTATTGCATCCCAAATCTGTGCTGGGATGGAACAGGACAACCCCATTTTTGAAAAGCTGCAGGAGAAGCCCAAGTTAGATATGGGCTGTCTACTGCCCGGGCATGGGGCAGTGTGATAAGATCTGTCTGTGACAGTTACTGTCAGGATTTGAAGGGTTAAAACACAGCACACAGGGAAATGCTTGATGTGTGTGTGTTTGGCCATGAGCCTTCAGCAGAGTGGCAAGGCTGATCTAGCACAGCTGAAGCTCATTGTGTCAAGGACTCTTCAGTGTCCAAGTGCACAGTAGCCATGGATGATCAAAGAAGGCCTTTACCATCTTGGCCCCTAACCTCTGGAACTCGCTACCAGTCGAGCTCCGTGCTGTCGCCTCCTTAGCCCAATTCAGGAAAGGATTGAAGACCCTACTATTTGAGCAGGCATTCTCCTAACACCTACCCCGACTATGCTTTGATCCTCCCCCTGCCAGTGTGGCCGCTGGCAGAATTGTGTTTTTAATCTGTATTAATTATGTATTATGTATTGTATTGATGTTGTACACCGCCCTGGTATTTGATAGGGCGGTATATAAATAAACATTTTATTATTTATTTATTATTTATTATTATTATTATTATGATGAAACATGTGTCTGGATTGCAGAGGAGACACATGGCATGGCTACACACCTGAACTCACTGGGTTTGGGAGACCACATGGTCTGGAGACTATATAAGCCCAGGGGTTGCAAGTGTGTGGTGTGGTTTTGAAGTAGGAGTTGGATTGGTATGTTGTGGAGTTTGAGAGATCTAGTTTTGTATTATAGCACTTTGGGGACTTTTGTTTCTCTGGTGGTTTATCAGAAGAAGCTACAGCATCGGTTTGCTGTGTGTCCCTGGAGGTTCCTGCATTGCTGCAGTTCCTGGAAGACATCCAGTTGCTGTCATCCCAACTTGGACTTTGGAGCCACGCTTCGGCTTCTGGAAATTTGCCAGCTCTGCTCCAAGGATCTGATTTAACCCCAGGACTCATTTGAGTTGCTGACAAGGGTTGTTGGACCCCAGCAGTTGCGCTGACAGTTACAACCAGTGTTTATCCTGCGCTGATTTGGGGTGCAATAATCTCCTATGACTGCAGAATGTTAGGAGCCTCTGCCTCTCTGAAAAACATGCTGGCTCTCCTCTGTGTCCTGCATGTGTGCAGCAAGCAAAACAAACAAAAGGCAGGTCCAAACAGAGGTGCCAACATTCAGCACTGTCTGAAGTGCTTGACCTCAACAGTAGCTCACAGCAGAGTGCAGAAGCACAACCCAGTATGCAGTATTTGGCAATAAAGCACTGACCAACCTAAAATAAGGCACAGACACAGTTGACTTCTTTCAAAGTCCTTGGAGGCTTTTATCTTCCTGTTGCAAAATATATACAAAGTATTTACAACAGAAGCTCTGACTTCTGTCAACATATACTGTCTGCTACAATCCATTTCTCCAAAAAACACACTCTACAAACTCTCCAACACACCAACTCCTCTCTTCAATCCACACCTTTCCTGGGTTCCAAGCCCTTATATATAGTGGTGATACCATTAGGGTTGACACCTGGTGTTTCTTAACATTTACAACCTTATAAATAATTTACCACTTTTTAAAGGGACATTTTATCCAACAAAACACAATATTCCATACCTCACTTTTCAAAGGAAAATACAGCAGGCCCTTGATATTCCAGGAAAACCCATGGATGCTCAAGGCCCATTAAATACAATTCCATAGTAAAATGATGTCCCTTATATAAAATGACAAAATCAAGGTTTACTCATTGGAATTAATATTTTAAAAAAATATTTTCAAGCTATGGATAATTGAATCTGTGAATAAAGAATCCATAGATAATGTAAATGCTCATTCAGGGTATCATTCAGTAGAAATAAGCCAACTTCCTTATAACTGCTAAGAGTAATTACAGTGCACATGCGCTGTACGAGGGCGCACTATACATGACTTCAAGCTTATGCTGAAGCTGCACAACAATAAGACACATGGCACACACACCATGCACCACCGTAAGCACATGCCCCGTTGTTTTCAATGGGGTGCGAACATACCCAGAATTATCCTTACACAGGAGGATCTGGAATTGATCCCCTGCATAAGGAAAAGGCCCACTATAAATGGCTGAATAATAAATATGTGTATCAATTTTCACTTTTTTTTATTAATGCTTAAGCCAAAGCCATAATAAATATGTGGTATCACCACAAAAAAGTGAATCCTTCTCTTGCTTCCACAGGGAAATTGGAATACAAAAATGCTAATTTGGTGCATTGGATGTAAAGTTGGTGCACCAAAACATCACAGGCTTGTAAGAAAGAGAAATAACCAAGTCACCCTGTCAACAACCCTGCTCAGGTCTTGCAAACTCAGAGCCATGCCTTCCTTGATTGATTCTATCCACCTGTACTAGTCTTCCTCTTTTCCTACTGCTTTCTATCATGCCAAGCATCATTGCTTTCTCTAATTAGTCATGTCTTCTCATGGCATAGCCAAAGTACAACAGCCTCAACTGTTGTTATTGGACTGCAGACCCTGTATTTCCTAGCCAGCACAGCAGATTGCAATGGATCCCCCTCCCCGTTGTTTTAGAGCCCAATGTAGGTCACATCCAAAGCTGTCTCTGTATCTCACAGTAAAGTTGGGTACTGCATGATGAGGAGGTTTAACAGGCTGTTAATCAGAGTTCAGTTCCACACAGTGGCTTCCTTTGATGCAAACCAAAGCTTAATACACGATTCCCATGCATTAAAGGAAGCCACTGTGTAGAACTGAACTCAGTCCATTACCTCACAGCTCTGATCAGAGATAACAATTGACAATCCTGGAGAGAAACACACACAGGCCACAGCCAGGTGGCAAATTAGAGGTGTCTCATTTCTGCTCTAGAGATGGGGAAAAGCTGTGTTGCCTCAGGAAGGGAGCAGAGACTTAGGAATACAGGGTCAGCAGGGGGAAAAAGGAACGTGCTGTTTGGAACTCCATACCATGCCCAATACACCTGGTTTGGAAAACTAAGCAGGCTTTGACTAGTTTAGTACTTGGATAGGAGACCACCAGGTAATACAAGCTGGGGGAAAGTCCTGTCTGAAAATCATGAAGGGTTTCTGACAGCCAAAGATGACAACACTAGACTAAATGGACCAATGGTCTAACTCTGTATAAGGGGGCTTCCTGTGCTCTACAGAAGCAATGGCCCTGGTGTGATGTGAAAAGGGTGCTTCCAGATAGACAGCCCTTTGTGTTAATGACAAAATTCTGCACAATTATTCCATCTTCCCCTCCTTGATTATGTGTGTGTAAATATAAGTACTAACCTGTGTGTGTGTGTGTGTGTGTAAAAAGAAAACAAGCAACAGCAAAGCACAAAAGTGTTAGAGATGGAAGATGAAAGTGGCTGCATGCACACACAACAAACTCACTGAACAAAGCAAGAGAATTTCACAGTAAAAATCTTGTGTGGGTACCCCTGTATTTCTCTTGCTCCAGATTTTCATGTACTATGTTTCTCACAGTAGAAAGGAGGGGAGGGGAGGGGAGGGGAGAGTGTTGTTTACTATTTTTGAGTCATTTTGGAGGCTTTTCTTCCTTGGTGGAAGCAGCAGAAAACCTGTATGTATGTGTTTCTTTACAATTGGAGTGCAAGATTATATTTAGTATTTTTATGTTGCTTTGTACAAATAGAAATGGTGACTTGTTTTGACAAGAAGCAGGCTTCATGTTTATACATTGTCGAAGAATGTGTGATGTATAAATATAGTTTACAGCTTTTAGATGAAAAGGAAAGGCATCTGAAACTTCCACAATTATCTCCCCTCTGCCTATTTGTTTACTCAAATGAATGAGGGAGAAACAAATCTGCCAGAGATGGGAGATCAAGGACAATGAAAGAATTCCAAGCAGCATCACTTTGTAAAATTATGCTTCCAAGAAAACTGTCCACTCCTACAAATAAGAAACCTTGGGCAAGGCATATTTCAGATTAGCAGATCATTATAAAGTGCTGTCAAGGCCAGCCCAAGCCACTTAGCTGACTGAGACAAGAAAGAAGAATGTTTCTCTCTCTACTCCATGTGCAAATTAGACCAGCAGGTGACTCTTGCTCCAATTGTTGATGATATTTGCTGTGATGTGGGCTTTGTCCTCTGTCAACTGTATGAACCAGACATCTCTGTGAGTCCTCCACAATCCTGCTCATATCTTACAATCATAGAATCCTAGAGTTGGAAGAGATTGCAACAGAGCCATCCAGTCCAACCCCCTGCCATGCAAGAACTTGCAATCCAAGCACACCCAACAGATGGCCATCCACCCTCTCTTTAAAAAACCTCCAAAAAAGGAGACTGCACCACACTCCGAGGGAGTGTGTTCCACTGTCCAACAGCTCTTACGGTCAGAAAGTTCTTCCTAATGTTGAGGTGGAATCTCTTTTCTTGTAGTTTGAATTCATTATTGCAGGTACTATTCTCTGGAGCAGCAGAAAACAAGCTAGCTCCAGCCTCAATATGACACTCCTTCAAATATTTAACCAGGGCTATCATATCACCTCTTAATCCTCTCTTCTCCAGGCTAAACATACACAGCCCCCTAAGGTTTGCAAACTGAGGCTTGTATCTTCCTTGACTGAATCAACCCTTCTGTGATGTGGTGGTCTTTTTCTTCTCCTACTGCCTTATCCAGCATCAACTTCTTTTCCAGTGAGTCATGTTGTTTCATGATATGTTCAAAATATGATAGCTTCAGTCATTTTGGTTTCTACTGAGAAAACTAGCAACAAAATAAGATCTTGAGGGCAGCAAGCTATCTTACATAAGGCAGGAGTGGCTGTGTGGCCCAAATAAATCTCTCCTTTAGAAGAAGGAAACAGCCGAGAGCCTGTTAGTGCTGCTCCTCAGGCAACTTCCACCTGAGACAGTGGCATTTTGCCAGATGTTAGGGCCTGTATTGGGCACTTCTCAACTTTCCTGCAGCTGATGCACAATTGGAGAACTTCCAGTGAAATACTGGCACACATTAAGGCAAAAGTCCATTACACAGAGTCCCTGTCCCTTGCCTCCGTCACAGAGAACACAATGTGCCTGCCAGCACTATTGATGGTGATATGCCTGTTCCCTCGCTGACATGTATCTTGCAGCATCTTTCTCCCACCCTTACCAAGTAATTCAGTTTTAGCATCAGCCACTACACAGGACTGTGGGAGGATCTTGTGCAATTCTCTGTAAATTCAGTATTTCCCCACCTGCTCATCACAGATTCACCCAGCTAGATGAAAGTTATGTGGGAAACAACTGCATACTTGTTTTCACTTAGAGATATAACAAGGAGTGGGATCATCCCCATAACTGTGGAAAATCCATCTTCTGACACTGATGAGGACGCATAGGCATGAGATCAATGCATGTGACCCTGCAAACAAATACAAAGAATATGAAATTTATTCCTGCTGTACCTTAGGCTAGAATCTTCTTGATGATGATGATGATGATGATGATGATGATGATGATAAACTTTTATTTGTATACCGCCTTTCCTCCAGATCAAAGCGGTTCACATATCATAGCTATAACATATTACAACACAATACAATACATCAAAATTCATACAGATTTTAAAACCTTTAAAAAAAATTAAAAAATACCAAACGGTCACGCTATCAGTTTTGGCTAGGCATCCTGGTCTTATTGGGGTGTAATATCTCTACATAGAGTTAGAAGGATATGCTAACTGAAAAAGATGGGTTTTCAGTGCCTTTTTAAAGGCTTCCGATGTGGGACTGAGTCTGATCTCTTCTGGGAGTGCATTCCAATGGGATAGAGCTATTGCCGCGTAGGCTCTCTGGTGAGTTGATGTCAATCTCACTCTGGAGTGTTTGAGTAAATATTTCCCCGTTGTTCTGAGAGTGCGGAGCGGATTATGTAGGGAGAGGTGTTCCTTCAAGTAACTCAGGCCCAAGCCATATAGGGCTTTATAGGCAATGACCAACAATTTGTATTGCGCCCGGAAGCTAATTGGCAGCCAGTGGAGAGATTTTAGTACAGGTGTTATATGGTCGGATCTTGAAGTTCCCGTGACCAATCTGGCTGCAGCATTTTGGACCAGTTGAAGCTTCCGAACCTGGTACAAAGGTAGCCCCATGTAGAGCGCATTACAGAAATCCAAGCGATAGGGTACCAATGTGTGTGCTATTGTTTCAAGGTCCTTTCAGTCCAGACAGGGATGCAGTTGGAGTATCAGCCGAAGCTGGTACCAAGCACTAATGTAACTCTTTTATAACTAATTTTTCTGATGTTACTGATAAAAGGAGGCAGTGGTGTCCCTAGGGTTGGTGTCACCCAGTGCGGTAACTCATGGTATCATTTGCCACTGACTTCCTCCCATTCCACACCATAAAGAGTCCTTAGTAAAAAAATTTGTACCAATTTACTTATAAATCATAATTTCCATATATCACTGGGTGTGATGGTAATAGTTATGACATAAGCAACTAGCAAATTTAAATTTATACCTTTAAATTATAATATCATACACACAGAGTAAATATAGGTTCATGTGGTTAAAGTGAAAATTTGGTAAAATGTGATGTTTTTAAAATTAAATTTTAAAAGTTTTAAAAATTAAAATTTGAAATTTTATTTTTATATTTAAAAAAAACACGCCCGGGGCCTCTTCTTTCTCCTCCCACTGACCCTCACCCCACTAACACCATCTCTTCAGCATTTTAAAAAGATACAGGGGAATTCCACAGCCCATTTCTGTCAAAATGCAGATTCTGAGGAGCAGTGGTGTCACACACACCCAGGGTGTCACCTGGTGTGCCCCACACACCCCGCACTCTCCTAATGATGCCACTGTAAGGAGGTATCCATTTCTAATGGACTGATTACAGGGAACATATAACAAACCAAAACACTGATTAGGACTTACAAAGCCATAAAGTAGGTGAATGACCATATATCCCTATGTGAACCTCTCTCCATTTTGAAATCCTCAGGGGAGGTCTTCCTCTTAGTCCCACCACTATCACAGATGCATCTGGTGAAAACAAAGGAGAAAGAGGTGGAACTTCCTCCCGTATAAAGCTAGGCACAATTCTCCTACCTCTTACTTTCCTTTTAAAGCATCACTGATTTGTGGATTTTGGATGTTCTTGTACTTTTGCCACATGGCCACCATGGCTAATCCTGAATACATCTCCTTTTACTGTAAGGAAAAGACCTTTTAATTTAGAGAAGGTTTCACTACTGACTGAATAATGAAGAAGGATCTTTTGATGGGAGGTGCTATGTTTTATCCCCATTATTTATTTTTTAAATTGGGGTGATGAAAGGTCCCAAGTAGCTCCATATTCTCCACACTTTTTTTTTCATCACAATTTTCACCATTGTGGAAGTCTGGGGAAAATTCACTCCCACACTCCTACATAGTTGTCCACATCTTTTTTGAACTGATTTTAAATAGTTTCAAAATTGTGCTGTTTTTAATCTATGTGGTAAGACACCTTGACATAAAGTTATAATATAAATTAAGGCTGGCATTATGCAATGGGACATCTTACACAGTGTCCCGTTGTGCATTGTTGCAATTTACTAAAATGCTTGCGTACCACGTCAGTGACATAGCTCTGTCATTGTAAGTTATACATCATAGCCTCTGATGTAGGGTCTCAGCTCTCATTTAAAATATTATGAATAAATAAGAAATAAACTACATTGATATAAGTACTCCTTATTGCTGATTTTAATCTTTGCAATAAATACAAGCTCCCAAAGTCATGCATACATTTATATATCTATTATACATTTATGTATCTATTACACATCAGTACATATGTTACCCTGCCTGTAGATGTTATTGTCATATCTTCACTCTGTATGGTTACCCATCCTCAGCCTTCAGAATGGAGCTGAATGGCTAGACGTCTTAAGTAAAACAAAAATTTCATTTTGTTAGTTGTCGTATATGAATCCCATTGCTTTTTATAAAAAGCAAGAAATTATTTGAAACACACACTATTTCTAAGGCAGTATATTTCAGAAGAGAGACAAAAATGACATAAGCATAAGATTAAGCATAAGAGTAATTAGTATTCACAAGCAGAAGGTGAGTCACAACCAGTCCCACCATCACATACCACAGGGTCTAGTAGATGAATAAAGCAGGCTTAGTTGTATTTGTTTAAAGAAAAAGTAATTTTACACATAAATACTCAGGTTTTCATAGCTCATGGTTAAAGGCTCTTTAAAGATGTGAGAGAGAAGTGCAGATTTTAAACTGCAAACTAATTGATGCAGGAAGAGGGAGGCTATGGCTAAGAACAATAAACAGGAAATAACAAGAATATAAACTTTTACAAACTCATAGATTACAGGCTGAGTACAGGCATGCTAAAGTTATACCTCTAACATGTTTACAGTCTGATTGTTTTTCTAAATATCGTTATCAACTTTATAAAATATATTTGGGCATGTTATAATCAAATAATAATACTGTACAATTATTTGGAGAATTACATGCACTATTTTAGAGAATTGCAAACATTATGAAACTCTATGACTGGGCATGTTTTTAGGAGAGAGAAAAAGATCAGCCATGCATAAATACAATAGAGAACAACAGATTATATGCGGAGAATCCACCTCTGATCACACCAGAGTAGTAACGTTTCTGTAATATTTCAGTATGTATATGTGGCATCTTAACCTCACCAGAAGAGATAAATGTGGTATCAGACGCAAGACTATTACATATTATTCCAGTCTTTGTTCCTTTCTCTCTGTATATATTAATTTTATAGATCTTTTTACTGTTGGAGCTATACTGGTTGCGTGAGAAGCAGAACAATAGGCCAAGCGCTTCCATTTCACACATGCCACCTCTATAATTCAACAAAGAGCAGTAAAAAAAGATCTATAAACTTGTTATAAATCAGTGCTCTAAACTAAATTAACCATTGAAATAGATTATCATAAAAAATAATGCCATAAAAGAGATTCTTCACCTTGGTGGATCCAGAACGTGTGTGTGTGTGTGTGTGTGTATGTGTGAAAGAGAGTGTGCATTCACACATGTGATGTTCATTTGTGCCTAAGTTGCAATGGAAATTCTAAAGTTGTGTAATTTGTTGTATAGTGTAGAGAAGGTGAAGAAGACAGAAAGAGGTAAAGAGGGAAGGAGGGAGGGAGGACTTCAGAAATGAGCTTTAAACCTCTGTGTCTGGGAAAGTAACTCATAAACAGCTCCACTAAAATATAATTACTCTACATAACTCACCTTTAGTGGTAGTGAGTCATCTTTTTTCTTATTAGCAGTGAAGCTTCTCACTTGCATATCTGGTCCTCTTGTTCAAGAAATTAAATAGCAGTGATGTCAGGATTTCCCAAAGAACAGCACAATTGAAATATATTTCTAGTGGAATACAGTTTTCTTGTATTCAGTCTAAACATATAAAATCATTCTCTTCATTTTCACTATTCAGGGGTGAGTGTTGCATACCTAGCCAAAAGGGCACTGCCCATGCACACCAACGAGATACAAGCAGACATGAAGGAACACCATATCTTCCAGAAGTGAAAAAACCCAATGTAGTCAGAACTGAGTATGCTCCATGGTCATATAAAGCTGATTGGTCATTGGAGAAAAACAATATGTTTATCAATATGGATATGTTGTATGTATATGGTTTTTCTTTTATGTAATTTATGAATGTTGTACACTGCCCTGGTTTTATAGAAGGGCGGTATATAAATAAAATTTTTATTATTTATTATTTACAACAATGAATGGGGGCACTTGACCATGGGAAAGAGAATGGTGTATTTTGGAAGAAGACATGGCTGACTGACCAGAACAGTGAAAAATTATATTCCGTACTGAAACTTTTGGTTATAATGACTACAATGGAGAACCTAGGGAAGTTACCTTGTGGACTACAGTTTCCCAAACCTCCCAGTCCAAACAGGCAACTTTTCCAAACTCTGTTTCTAGCATAGACATGCTCTATCCTCTACCAGTCCTCAGTGCAATTTAAGAAATTAAATTTGGGAACTGTAAGAAAGCAATAAATCATCAGCAAGCATCAAGGAGGAGGCCAGAATGTTGATACCAATTATCTAGATCCATTTCCATCTGGCTTCATGCCTGATTATGTAACAAAAACAGCCTTGGAGCCCTTGGCTGATGACACTCATATGCCACAAAATGGAAAGGGGGATGTTTTGCTGTTGACTCTGCTGGACTTCTTGGTGACTTTCAGTACCATCAGCCATGGTTTCTTTCTGAGCCACTTTACTAGGCTATGACTTGGTTACATATACTTAACTCCACTTTCTTGACTTTGAACTGGATGCAGACTCTGTGCATGAAATAAAAATGCCCAACCACTTCATTAGGCAAACATACCATGCACAAGACAACAAATGGTCACAACATTTCCTGTGAAAGGGAAACATCTCTGCTGGAATTCACAATTGCAATTAATAGTGCATAACCTACAGTTATGCATTTATAACTGATTTTTATTCACAATCCTTATATAGGACATGGTGTACAAAAAATATAGAGATTATAAAGGTCCCCCAATCTTAGCTTACTAGGCAACAGCCATTGCGAATGATGGGGGTCTGTTTTCCTGTCAATTGGGACATGGCAGAATGACAGCAACCTTTGAGGCATTAGCCAGAAGCAGCATTCCTTTCACAATTCCACCTAGCATTGAAGGAAGAGGGTGGAAACATCAGTCTATTGCATCCCGATCTACAGGAGAACAGATCCCTGTCATTCACAGCAGTTGCTGCCCAGTATGTTTGGGGGGGCAGTTGTGCCAAGAGACAATCCTACTTGGCCTATAGCACCCTTTTGCTTCTGACTGAACTTTGATATCAAACTCCATCTTCAAAGAAATGTTTGGCTCTCATTGGTTTTGGGTGACATTAGGCAGTTATGCTGTCGGATTTCACCTAGAGTTCCTCAGAATCATTAGACTTTCCACTTTAGAAGAGATTTGAGTCAACCTCCACTGCAATCTTCCTTCTGATTTGAAATACTTTTGGATTCAGGGAAAGTATTGCCCTACCCTGCAACTCGCTATCCACTTCAACCTACCTTATTTCATTAGCTCTTGTAGAGTGTGTGAGTGTGTGCTTTTGTGTGAATGTCGCTACCCCTTTGCTTTATGAATAAAACTACACATGGACCTTGCATTCTGGAGTTCTAGTGTTTGGATTGGGTATAAAAAGGTAAAAGTTCTTCTCTTTTTAAAAGTTACCGATAACTTTCTCGCTGGTCCCTTGAGCTAATTAATTAATTACCCTATCAAAGTCCATTTTGGAGCAGTTTAGGTAACAATACTACTTAGCTACAGAACTGGGGTAGTGATGTAAATAAATAGTACATCTAGAATATCAGCCTCCATTTGAAAGAGCTACCACCAGTCAGGGATGGAGACAAACTCCCTGATCTTGGACTAGATACACAAATTGTCTGACCCCAAATAAAAGCCCAGTTCCTGCAGTAATCTAACTGGTGGTATCATCATCTTACTACTTAAGATATATGGGGCTGAAAAATAAATGGCCCTGCATAATAAATCTAGCACTAGCTGTGAGATGGGAGAAATATGAGCTGGGAATTTTGTGAGTTTGAAGTGTTGGCAAATGTCTTTCTAAAAAGAAAAAAAAAAACTCCACATGCTGCTGTTCTGTCATAGTTAATCTGATTAAAAACATGAGTGTAATAAAATCATAACTGCAGATAAAATCAGAAGGCATGTTATCATACATAGATAACTAAAACTGAAGTTTTCATCAGCTGTTTTTGTCAGCAGTAGATAGAGCAAACTGAGAGAAAAACCAAAATGAACATACAACAAATCTTTTTACCTGCTAAAAGCACAAGTAAATGAGGCAGACATTGCTTGGTACTTAAAGGATAATATGAAAGGTACGAAATGCACCTACCTTGAGAGGCAGGATGTTCCTCCTTTTGGGCAATACCACAAAAAAGACCTTCTCTCTAGTAGCCAAGTGTGTTATATCCCCTGCCAGAGGCACTACATTGACCATCTTATTAAACCAGGTATGGGGAACCTGTGGGTGTCCATTTCTTACTAGATTCTCACTCCCATTCTTCTAACCATGATGGGTAGTGCTGGTGTCCAACAGCATCTAGAACACCAGAGTTTCCCCCTACCCTTTAATTAAGGACTTGATTTGAAAATGGTTTACTGGGAAACCTCATGTGCCACCTACCAATACATTTAGAGCAGAGCTGGGCAAACTCTGGCTCTCCACATGGTGAAGAACACTAGGAGTTGTAGTTCAATAACACATGGAGGGTCACACTTTACCCATCTTTGGTTTAGAGTTTTCTGTCAGTGAACAGAACAGAAGTATTGTTGAAGATTATATCTGGATAAGTATATAAACCAAGAGGCTCAAATACTCTAAAAGGCACCAGATGTCCTCTGATCTTGGAAGCTAAGCAAGGTCAGCCTTGGCTGGTAGACTGCCAAAGAATACTGTTGTTGTAGGCTATATTTCAAAGAAAGGAACTGAGAAAACCACTTCTGAGTATTCCTTGCCTAAGAAAAAATTCATGGGGTTGCCATAGATTGACAGGCAACTTGAAGGCATACAACAATGATAAAAGAACTGCATTTTGAATTAAGAATGATTGAGTGTTACTGATTTCTGTACTACAAACTGAGAATAATTTCGCCACTGAAGTGTAATAAGAGAATTTCCCACATCAGTGACTGGATTACTTGATATATATTGACTGGTGATATGGCTATATAACACTATTTAGAAAAATCTATTTTTCCTTTTAAATGTATGATTCTTTTATTATTCATTGTTGTAATGCTTAAGGACATTTTTTAAAGAATGAAGGAACAATTCACAGAGTCAAATGTGGCAGGACTGTTTTCTCAGCAAATATTCAATAGGTGCTGAAAACCTAGCAATATAAATAGCAGTGGGCGTGCTGTCTGTGAGAGAAGTTTTCCATCAAAACACTGCGTGCTGGAAAATTAGTTATCTCATGGAGTGCTATTATAAGAAGAGATATCTGTCTCTTCTGATACAAAGTTAACTGTGGCCCTCCATTACACTATGAATTGTCTGTATATCTAAGGCAAATGTGCATCATTGCTGTAGAAACCATAGATGCCATTGATTTCATTCCCTCCATTTGGCAGAGAGAGTACTGATTAATCCTCTACTGACCCACTTTTTCTTTTAAAATGTCCCAATTTCTCCCTTCTTCCCATTTTCCCCTTTCATCCCCAGCTTACTTCAGTTGCTGTAAACTGAGTTCAGCATGTAGAAGTTTTGGTATTCACTTAGCAGAATAGAAAGGAGGGGGCAGAATGTTGTCCTTCCAAGCAGATTAAAACAAAAAGCAAACTGATGCAGTCTCTCCTAGCTTACATATACTTACTCATAACATTTGCCATCTTCATCATACTCTGATGTTGCTTGGCCACATGAATCCCAGTTTTCATCTGTGTAATGTTGGAGGATATGTGCTATGAAATCATCAGTATGCATTAAATGCATATTGAGGAGGTGTTTAATTTACTTTTA
This sequence comes from Sceloporus undulatus, assembly GCF_019175285.1. Classification (NCBI taxonomy): domain Eukaryota; kingdom Metazoa; phylum Chordata; class Lepidosauria; order Squamata; family Phrynosomatidae; genus Sceloporus; species Sceloporus undulatus. Next base: position 334,266,444 of record NC_056522.1, read on the forward strand.
CTTTTATTGAAAAATCCAGAGTAGATTGATGTCAATCACTGCTGAAGGTCTGAGATAAGATAGCAAAATTAAACTGGTGGAGTGATTAAGAACTCACTAAATCCAAGATTGGTAACAAGTGTACCAAGGAGCTGATACTGTAGTTATAAGAGAATTTTCTGCACTTCAGCTGATGTAATATGTATGATCCTTACATATGGGATTTTGAATCTTGAGGTATCTATGGTTAGGTTATACAAGTCAGAAAGAATAATGGAAATTAAACTAGTTTAGTTAAATGGTAAATCCAAGTAGCACAGTTTAATGGGCACCAGATCATGTACTTGCACATCTTAGGTAACAAAACCTTGATAGTAAAGCACCTTTTACAAAGTTTCTACCTCTGCCCAGATCCCCTTTTCTTCCTTGTTCTCTCTTTCTATTTGGGTGTTTTTAGCAGCACTGGCATTAGGAGGATGGTGAAGTAGGGATGGTGCTAGATCTAGCAGCATGTCCAGGGGCATCACTAGAGGGTGCAAGGGTACAGATCACATCAGGTGACACCCTAAGAGGGGTGACACCACTACTCCTCAAACATCTGCCTTTTGACAGAAACAAGCTGTGGTGTTCACCTGCATCCCTTTAAAATGCTGAAGAAATGAGGTGAATGCGGTGAGGCCCATTGGGAGGAAAAAGAGAGGCCACCAGCTTTTTTTTAAAAAAAAAATTATTCTTATAACATTTTGTGTAAAAACATAAAATCTTACAAAATTTTCACTTTAACCACATGAAACTATGTACATGTAATTACATTTAGTCTATGTCTACGATATTGTAATTTAAAGGTATAATTTTAATTTACTAGTTGTTTTATGTCACAACTATTACCATTACATTCAGTGATATATGGGAATTACCATTTATGAGTAGGTAAAGGTAAAGGTAGTCCCTTGGCATGGATGTCTAATCATAACTGACTGTAGGGATGGTGTTCATCTCTGTTTCTAAGCTGAAGAGCCAGCATTGTCTGAGGATTGCTCTAGTGGTCATGTGGCCAGCATGACTGCACCGAATGCTGTTACCTTCCCATTGAAGTGGTACCTTTCCATCTACTTGCATTTGCATGCTTTCAAACTGCTAGTTTGGCAGAAGCTGGGACTAGTGACAGGAGATCACCCCATCATGCAGCACCTAGGCCTCGAACTGCCAACATTCCGATCTGATCATCAGAACTGGTATCTTAACCACTAAGCCATCGCATCCCTTTGTCGTTTATGAGTAACTTTAGTACACAAAATGTTACAAAGGAGTCCATATGGTGTGGTATGAGAGGAGTTCAATGTGGAGGTGACACTGGGTTACCGCACTGGGTCATGCCAACCCTAGTGAGTGTGTCTACAGTAAGCAATGCAATAAAGTTTGAACTGAAAAAGAATTGAATTCTCCTTCAGCTGATCTTCCTATAGTTATGTATGCTTTCTTACAAGACTTGAGGCAAGATATATATCAGCTCCTTCAGTATCCCTTACTGAGCATACATGAACAGCAAAAATGAGGGGCGGACAAAGAAGCCTGCCTCCCCTACCACTACCAGCACATTTAAAAAGCATAAAACTATAAGTCTAGCCATAAACATGGAAATCATAAAAGTGGAAACTGGTGGAAGAAAAAATTGTCCTTACATGCATTTTTAAGGCACTTTCCAGTGGTCTCGAGAAGGTTCAAATTTATTTATTTATTTATTTATTTATTTTTATTTTTATTTATTTTTTATTTTTTATTATTATTTTGGTGAAAGGTGTACCTTACTTGGTTGTTTCATTTCACAATGTGTTGAACTGAATCCTTTTTTTCTGGCATGGAAAGATATTCCTGCTCTTTCCATGTTATTTCTGCCTCTGGTATCAAATTTCATGTGAAAGAAGTAGTGCCCAGAAACACATCTAGTTTGTTAACTGAACTATATCTGTATCAAGTTCAGCCTTTGGAGCATAAAAATGAATTGGACCAGTGTCATTTTGGCAGACCCCATTGCCCCAAACCATTGAAACCAGCAGTGCTGCTAAACCTCTTATGGAACTGTTTTGCCAAAATATGGTGATGGTAGCATAACCCTGGTGATTTTCTTTTTTCCTTCTAGAAGGAAAGGCAGTGCTCCTCCCTACAGATGAACAGGTCTCTCTGGTGTAGGAGGGAATTCTGGCACTCCCCTATACCATAGTAAATAAATAAATAAATCTCCTTAACTACTTAAAAATGGCAGAAATATGTATTTGTTTATTCATTTCATTTCATTTAGGCTATCATTCTATACTCACTTGCTTGAAAGTCACCTTTCTTGTTGCTGTAAGCCTTCAAGTCATTTCCGACTTATGGTGACCCTAAGGCAAACCCATCATGAGGTTTTCTTGGCAATATATGTTTAGAGGAGGTTTGCCATTGCCAGAGGCTGTGGGACTTGCCCAAAGTCACCCAGTGGGTTTCCATGTCCAAACTGGGAATTGAACAAATTACTAGAAATGTAGTCTTATGCAATGGTTATTCAAAAATAAGCTTCACTGAACACAATGGGACTTACTCCAAAGTAAGTGTATATAGGACTATAGCCTTATCTTTGAATAAGTCCCACTGAACTTCACAGTGCTTTTAAGCAGACATGCATGACTGCACTATAAATAAAGGTCAATACAGCTCAGCCATCATTAAATATGTAAAATGGTGGACATTTACTCACTATATCTAATGGTGAAGAAGCTTCTTATGGCACCTGCCTCTGTGCCATTTACAGAAGCTAACTCATGGGCAGCTGAACTTTTCTTGAATGTAGTAGTGGGGCAGAGACCTCTATCACAACCAAAAGCATCAGGACCAGCTGGGAGTGCAGGAGAGCCTGTGTGGCAAACCTGAAAGAGGAACAGTTAGGGGACTGGCCCTCTTGCCCCGCTAGCAGCTGCTACCTGAGATATGTGCCTTATTTCACCTAATGTTAGAGCCAGCCCCAGCTACAATCTACAGTCGACCCTTCTTATACACGGATTTTTTATACACGGATTTAAGCATACACGGTTTGAAAATGTTCCAAAAAAGTATAAATTTACCTTGATGTTCCATTTTTTATTAGGGACACCATTTTGCTATGTCATTATACTTAATGAGACTTGAGCATACACAGATTTTGTTATACACGGAGGATCTTGGAACCAAACCCCAGTGTATAACAAGGATCCACTGTACTCATTTTATTCTACCAGAAGTTCTTTGAAGGTAAATGTGCAAGATCAAAACAAGCTAGATGCAATAGTATACCTGCATGTCTCTAGATTCTTTCTTGATGAAGACATAGGAGTGGTTATGCAGTGCTCCCTCGTCATAACAGTCCCTATACTTATACTGCCAAGAAAGTGATTTTTTAAGAAAAGGGGGCAGGTATCTTAGTTCTTAGCTAGGTAGCTAATTCTTGCAATTCTTGCAATTTCCCTCTCCATCAAGGAGCAGGGTGTTTTGTTTTGTTTTGTTGTAAAACTAATGGGCCTTGCCCATTCATGCTCAAACCAAAATCCTTTCAAGACAAAGTCCAAATATTTTGTATTACAGTGCAGGGCGAGGAAAATCAATTTCTTCTCAAGCTACTGAGGGAATTATAGCCAAATTCAGAGGGAATAAAGAATTCATTTGGGGCAGATGACACAATAGTCCATGATAATCAAAAGTGCCAAGGTTTCCACCCTGTGAGACCTGCTTCAGCTATAGCTCTGCCTTCTACAGTCATATAGAGCAGAGCATGGAGACATGCCAGATCTGCTGTTTTAAGAAGAAACAAAGACAGAGGGCACTTAGAAGCTCGATATGGATTTCCTTTTAAAGATCTCCTCACATTCGACTGATGAATTAAGATATGGGGCATGTTAGATCTATTGATTAAAAAAAAATAAACAACCTGTCAACCACAGCTGCGTTGCACTTGGCTCCCGGTGAAAACTGGGCCATTTAGATTTCAGCAATCTTAATCTCGATTTAAGTCAACAGTAAAAGGCCATGTTACTCCCATGATTTGTGCTCTGGTTGATTTTTACTAACCAGATACTCCCAGAAGGCCAATCAGATTTTATGGAAAGTACATCAAATAAAACATGCCTTGCTGAGATAGCTGGGCTGTCTGTGGCATTTATTTGGATTTCTCATCTTTACAATGGGTTTATAAAAGTGACCAGTTGTTATATTTCCAATATACATCACAGCCTTGCCTTCTTCCCATGACTTGCCATTTCATCTATGCAGCTGTGCCAACAGATCTCTTGAACAGAATAATCTACAAAATGTTAAGCAGAGTTCCTGCAGATAGAATTTACTTCTGACATTCCACACAAAGTTATATCGAAGAATTCAAAGATATAGCAGTGTTAGTCTGTAGAAACTGTACGTAGAGAGATCTTGTAGCACCTTTGAGACTAACTGAAAGAAAGAAATTGGCAGCATGAGCTTTCATAGACTGAAGTCTACAAAAGCTCATGCTGCCAATTTCTTTCTTTTAGTTAGTCTCAAACGTGCTACAAGATCTCTCTGTCTAAAGTTATATCATGTCTCCATTGATCGAATCTTATCCTTGAAACTGGGAGACAATATATTCATTCCTACAGAGGTTTGCATTTATGTTCCACTTATTCCACAAGTATTCAGTTTTACTATTTTCTCAACATGTTCATTTGCATCATCAACTCATTCTGTTAAAAAAGCCAGCATGGTGTAGATGTTTGATTGTTGTATTAGAAATCCAATAAACCAATCCCTACTCAGCCATGGAAAACCAATGGGTGCCCTTTGGCAAATCACAACCTCTCAGCCTCAGAAGAAGTAAATGGCAAAGCTTGGAATAAATCTTGTCAAGAAAACTGTATAAGTCAAGTTGATCTGAAGGCACAGAACAACAGTCATTTATGCTGTTATATGCAGCCCAGCAATTTAAGCAGTGGTATTTCAAGACTTCCATCACTTTCCTGGTTCACCTGAGATATTTTGCTACCTGAAGTGAAAACAGTGTCCCTCCCACATTCTGCATAAAAAGGTTTATTAGACTGGCAAGCTTTATTCCATATGGACAATGAGATAGCTTGCCAATTTAGGAAGGAAGTGGGAAAAATGCAGACCTCTAGGTATTGCTGAAATGTAAATCCAGTCTTCTTTAGCCAGAATAACTAAGGTATGGAATGGTAGCATTTCCAATCTAACGACATATGGAGGGCTACATGATCCACCCCCATCTCAGTTTGGGTGATGAAAATAGGCTGTGCCTCTGAGAAAGAAGAATGGCTGTGGGATTCCAGCAGTACAGGCTAAGAACTGATACTGGTTCCCTCCAGCACCTGCCACCTGAGGTAGTGTTGTTGTGAGGATAAAGCAGGAAGAGTGAGATCCATATATGTCATTTCAAACTCACTGGAGGTATAAACACAGTTAATGACTAAATTTTATTATTTGGTTTGATGATATATTGAAGTCTTATTCTTCAGTTCATTCCAAATTGCAATAATTCATCAAGATCATATACTAACAACAACTACCTTTTAAAATGATTTTGCTTCAAAAGATTTGAGAAACTTTATTTAAAGCATGTAAAACTGGAGATCTCCCTGCTCAGCATGTTTTATCTCAGTCTCAAAACAATTAGCCTGAGAGATTGCCACACTTGTAAATGAAATTAAGATGCACATTAGAACAACTGAGAAAATCCATTCATATTACCACTTCACCATCCTGATTATGTCTAAAAAAAATCATTTTAAAAAATGAATAATATGTAAGAAGTTTTTTTTTTTAAAAAAAAAAAAAAGTATATTTGTTGTTAACTGCCCTCAAGTTGGCCTTGACTCATGGCAACCTTGTGAATGAGACATTTCCAAGCCCCCCTACCCCCCACGGCTCTGCTCAGTTCTTGTAGATTCAGGCCCATGACCTCCGTCATTGAGTCTAGCCATCTGGCCTGTGGTCTTCCTCTCTTTCTACTGCCTTTTACTTTCCTAGAATTATTGTATTTTCTAGTGAATCATGCCTTCTCATGATGTGGCCAAAGTAAGCCAACCTCAATTTAACCATCTTGGCTTCCAGGGAAAATTCAGGCTTGATCTGTTCAAGGATACATTTGTTTATTTTTTTGGCTGTACATGCCATCCTCAGTACTATTCTCCAGCACCACTTCTTAAATGAGTTAATATTCTTTTTATATAATTTCTTCACTGTCCAGCTCTTACAACTATACATGGTGAATACCATGGATTGGATGATTCTTAGTGCTCAATTGTATATCTTTACTCTTTATGATGTCTAGTTCTTTCAGTGCTGGCCTTACCATTCCTAGTCTTATTTCTGATCAATGTTTGATACAAGGTAAGGGAAAAAAAATTACTATTTCAGTATCCTAGTTGTCTAGGTTGAATGCATGTGGATCCTCCATAGTTGTTTTTTTTTAATGTTCAGCAGCAAACCTGCCTTTGCATTTTCTTCCTTGATCTTCCTTAGTAATTTTTCCAAGTCTATGCTAGTAATATGGTGTCATCCGCAGAGAAACACAAAAATAGCCCCACTCCTCTGAGCTTTGGCTTTGTTAGATGGGGAGGATTCTAGGAATTGGACTCAAAAAAGTAACTTTTTCCAAAATCTGCCCAGTGTCTCTGATTAAGACACTGGTCTCTTTCCACTCATACCTCTAGTTTATTCAATGGGTAATAAGTTTTAAATGACTTTGTAAAGAGAGATGACAAATAGTAGCAAGATTATCTCTGCAACCTACCTACTATATTTATTTGTTTGTTTGTTTTCCACTTTTATCCCAGTGTGGGGAATAAAGGCAGTTAACAAAATTTAACCTGTTATGTGTGATCAAGATACTGTAATTTGTTGGTGAATTGTCTCTTGCACAACAGAAAAAGCAAACAATAAGCACTTTGAACACATCTTGATTGATGGATGGATGGGTGGGTGGATGGATGGATGAATACGGAACAGATACTCTGGAATGGCTCATATGCACAGGGCATTCTTGGATTAATTGGGTCATTTACTGATATGCACAAAGGCCTTTAGAGAAATTATTTGTCCAGGTTTCTGGAACAATGGCTTAACTGTCATTTCTATTTAACCCTTGTGCATTTTACATACTTGTGCAGCTTCACCTCTACTTGGATTCCTTCATGATATGGTGTGCACGATCATGGGTGATTGTGTTGTTCAATATATTTACTGTACAGTGGTGCCTCGGGTTACGAAAGTAATCGTTCCGCGGCCGCTTTCGTAACCCGAAAAGCCTTCGTAAGCCGAATTGCCATAGGCGCTAATGGGGAAAAGCCGCGTTTCGTGCGAAAAAGCCGAAAAAAGCACCAAAAATTTCTTTCGTAACCCGAAAAAACATTCGTAACCCGGAACAATTATTTCTTATGGGATTTTTTCGTATCCCGAAAATTTCGTAACCTGGGTATTTCGTATCCCGAGGTACCACTGTATATCCAAAAAAACCGTCTGAGATTGAAAGTTTGAGCAAATAACTTGTGATACACTGAATAGGAAAAGCAAAGAAGGCCAGCTAAGGCCCATACCACTTCCTCATAAATCTATATCTAAACCACAAATTAACCATCATAGTTTACTCAAGGCTGAGGGTGTACATTACAGAATGTAAATACTTCCAACGTATTTTTGAAAGCTCTTGTAATCTCTGCATTCTCCTATTGTGACATGTGGTAGAAGGGCTGATTTCATAGACTTTTTTGTTTATTTCTGAAACCTCAATTGATACAAAATTCAGCTTCTGGGTAGCTTACTGCATCCAAATATATGGCATACCTTTAACCAGTTTTAAAAGCAGTGTCACAGGTTGCCAGTCTGTCTCTGGGCACTAATCAACACTAATTATCTACATTTCTTGGGATCTGCTAGTTGTCTAAACGTCTTGGGATCTGGGGATCTAAAAACATGAGCCTGCCAGTTTTTATAGTTATCATAGAATCATAGAGTTGGAAGAGACCACAAGGGCCATCCAGTCCAACCCCTTGCCATGCAGGAAATCCAAATCAAAGCACCCCCAACAGATGGCCATCCAATGCCCTCTCCTGGGTTTTCCCCTTGCAAGTGGCACTAGGTGCATAGTGAGGGAACAAGCTTCCCAGCCATAGTGTCACAGATGCAGAATATACTCCCTAAGGGAAATCACCTGATGTTAACTTCAATGTCATTTTAGCACCAGAAAAGGATCTTTAAACAAAAAATGTCCAGATTCTTATATTGTAGAAGCCATTTTATTTTGCCTAATTTTTCAACTTTCCCTGCTATTTATGTCAGAGCTTGGAAAGGTTGCTTTTTTTCAACTACAGTACAACTTCCAGAATTCCCCTGTCAGCTTGGTCAATTGTAACTATTAACTTTTCAGTGCTCGTGTGTGTGTGTGTGAATGTGTTCATATTACTGTGCTGCATGCAAACATGAGAAACTGGTTATGAAGGACAAAATGGAAATTTTTGAAAGACAATCCATGAGTGGAAAGATTGTGTCCTTAAATACTTATCTAAAGATATCAGAATATTGAAATGAACAGGCTCATCACTACAGAGGACTTTGTTTTGTGTGATATCTCTTTATCACACTAAACTAATACTAATATAAAATAAAATAATTCAGGTTTTAAATTGCAGAAGATTCACTAGGAGAACAACAGATAACTTCATTATAGATCTAGTTTTTTATTCCTAGTTCACAGCACCATCTACAGGCCTCTCCTTTTGAAATATAGCATTCTTCCACTTGCTCCTTAATATGCCATTACATATGGCAAAAATAATTATGTCATCTTTCCTGGAGAAGACAAACAGATGAGATACCATTAGATCAAAAGAACAAAAAGAGTAAAAATATTGAAAAATTTGGGGTTGGGGTTGGGGGGGTTAAAAAGAAATGTTACCTGTTGTACATATTATTAAAGATATACTTAGATTGCAGTTGTTGCATTATGAAATGACTTGATGAAAAGGCACATGAAGACATTAAACTAAAAAAAATGAATCTATTTCAGAAGAAGTTCATCTTGTTGGTTCAATAAATTTCAGTCTAGCAATAATATATAGCATATTTATAAAGTACAATATTGTGACAGATTAATATGTAAAAAGAACTGTTCAAGATCACATAGTATTTCTAATCAAGTACTCTACTAAGTTCTAGGGAAGAAATTTATAAAATATGGTTGTTACAGTGGTGTAAACTTTAATTATGGTTTCCCTAGCTCCATGGTAGCACTGTCCAAGAAATAACAATAGTTTGCTGAATTTATAGGATTTCTCCTGCAAAAGAGTTGAGGAACATATGACCTTCCCAATGTTGTTAAACTGTAACTCTTATAAGCCCAGGTCAACAAGACAATGATGACGACTGCTGAAAACTGTAGTCCAACAACATCTAGCATTCTATATGCTTCATTCCTGCCCTCAGTCCTGGATTCTCCAACTCTGGGATATCTAGAAAATTGCTTTAAAAGTTATTTTCAAAAGTAAGTAGCTACAGTTACAGTTCTAATCCCCTCTCCATTAGCTATTTGTAATTTCATAAAGGTAACTCTTTCTGGTTCCTTGAAAATAATAATAAATTTACTTTTTATTTTTTAATTAGATGCTACAAGTTGTAACTTTTGGTAGAATGCATACTCTCATCCCATCCACTTTGTCATTGCCTCAGTACCCACAAATAGAGACTGGAGCAACATAGTAACAAGTAACCTGGAGCTTAAAATCTCACTACCACGTCTAAATCTCACAACCACTACTATATAATATTATATAATAATATAACTCATAATTCAACATTGGTGACTGCAGTAAAGATGTAATTCTTCATTATTATTTTTCTTGGAGGAAGCAACAAGCAATTTTAGCCATTTGCTTCTTGCTGTTAGAAAGTCTTCAGAAACTGTGCAGTTTTCAAAGCTTATTCACAATTTAGGACTTATTCTGCACAAAATTCACATGTGGTTGTCTTCTGTGCAAAATAACCATATGTGAATTTATTCAGAATAGGCTCTGAACTGTGAAAATTCTCATCAGTCAAGGATTCTTCTCATCATGGCTTCTTGACACTGGAAAAACACATTTTCAACCTATTTTGAATAATTTCAAATATATATTCTTTCCATCCTAAATGCAGTGCTTTGAAGAAGAGGAAGAGAGGTAACTTCGTCCTCTCCTTATTATTATTATTAATATTAACCTTTATTTATAAAGCGCTGTAAATTTACACAGCGCTGTACATACAATCTTTTAATTAGGCGGTTCCCTGCCCTCAGGCTTACAATCTAAAAAGACACGACACAAAAGGAGAAGGCAGATGGACTTCATCTTCTTTGATGGGGCAAAATGCAGCCCTGCAGATATTTGACTGGGATTCCTAGCATTCCTTTCCATTGGTTTTGCTGACCAGGACTGCTGGGAGTTGCAGACTAACAATATCTGTAGGGCTGCATTTTGACCATCCCTGCTGTAGGTGAGTAGCCAACATGAGATGAAAATCATTGGTATCTTTCCTTTCCATCTCAATCAGATCTGTGGGGATTATGAATTGAAACGTAAAATTTGTAGTGGCCTGCATGCAGACTAAGACCTCTGTTAATTTAGACAAGACAAAAATACTTCTAATCAATATGTATACCTATACCTGGCCAGCCCAGGCATAGGGATCCAGGCTTGTTTGAATGGTGCTGAAATCCCCATAAAAACTCAAATTCATTCGAAATTTGGGAGTATTCCTGGATCTATCTTTGTTCTAGGATTACCATCTCATTGCTGTAGGCATTTGTTTCTGTTTATCTTTAGCTGATGTTCCAAGTACAGCACATTTGTTAAGATGGTGGATCTGATCACAGCATTAGAATAATAGAATCATACTTAAGTCAAGTCAAGGATGAATTATAGAAATATGTTCTAAATGGAGCTGTCTTTAAAGAGTGTCAAGAAATTTCAGGTAGTGAAGAATGCAGCTACTAAAATGCTGAGCCAGTAACTCCTCTTTGACATAAATTTCACTGGCCGAGCATTAAACTATGCCTGCTTGATGTAAAATCACACATTGTTTGAAACAGGCAGACTTTGTCTGTCTTCACTCATCAATGCAGTACAACCATGGAAAAAGCTTCCAGTGACACAGTGCACCTTTATGATGATCGTGATGATGGTAGACAGGCATTTGGTCTCCTCAATAGGTAATTTAAAGTTTCAGTGTCAACTACCTTGAGCATTTCATTTAAAAAGAAAGAAAGAAAGAAAGAAAGAAAGAAAGAAAGAAAGAAAGAAAGACATGATATGTAATACTTTAAGAAACAAAGAGAATTTGGCCTTGTAATGGTTACATTTAACTGGAAAAGAAGAAATCAATTTTTCCTATAGGACCTGGCCAATCACAATGACAATAAAGCAGGCCCTTGGTATCTGCTGAGGTTTGGTTCCAGACCTTCCCCACTCCTCACTCCCCCCCATGGATACCAAAATCCATGGATGCTCAAGTCCTATTAAATACAAAGGCATAGTGAAATGATGTCCCTTGTATAAAATAGCAAAATCAAGGTTTGCTTTTTGGAATTTATATATGTTTTTAAAATATTGTGGATTATTTAACCTGTGGTTTAAAAATCTATGGATATGGAGGGACAACGGTAGTTTGTCATTGTCAGGATATACCAAAAACCAAGATTATGGGGAATTGGGGTGAAACAGACAGGTAACTTGGAGTGGCCTCTGGCAGCTCCAACCATGATCCAGCCCCATCAGCCTGGGACCACAGCAATCAAACAGCCCACTCTGAACATGGATTACTGCCATGGTCCCAAACGAGCCACCAGCAAGGAGCAGATCTTCACTGCTCTTTTTGTCAGTGGCTTCAGGCAGCCTTAGGCTGCCTCTCTGGGACATGCATCATCTGTGTCCTATGCTCCAGAAGTGGCCAGAGGCTGCTCCTTTTGGCCCATCTCTTTCAGGCCACTGTTAACAAGCAAAATGACAGCATTTAAACAAATGTGAACAGGAAAGTTCTAAAGTTCATTGCGATGCACTTCCCCATAGAAGACTGACAAACATTCACTAAATGATTAAAACTGAACCAGGTATAAAGATATGATCATAGCTGTTCTCTGCCTAAGAAAAGAAGTGGTAGCCACCACAGAACTATGTCATCTTGGTTCTCAAGTGGACAGATTTTTCTGTTGCTAATGGAGTTGCTATTTGGTTACCTGGATTTTACTCCTCTGTGTTTTCCAGTCCCCAGTGGCCAAAACAAAGGGGAGCAGCTGTATCCTGGATTGGCATCCACGGATTCAACCATCCACAGCTTGAAAATATTTGCAAAAATGTCCCAAAAGTAAATCTTGATTTTGCCATTTTATATAAGGGTCACCATTTTACTATGCCATTGTGCATAATGGGACATGAGCATCTGTGAATTTGGGTACCCATGGGACAGTTCTGGAACCATGCCCCAGTAGACACCAAGAGCCCACTGTATTAGGCTAAAATACACATATATGTTTATGCAGAGGTCTTTTTAAGTTGCAAACTAATGCAAAAATGGAAGGCAACCCACTAATATTGGATAAATGAGCAAGTGAAAGAAATCAAAAATGTCAGATTTATCTATTTCTATCACATCATCAGAGCTCAAGAAGAAAATTGTACTACAGCTCCCAGAATCCCCCAGTCAGTAACTCATCACTTATCCAATAGTTAGTTCATTCCATTCCATTTCTGCATCAGTTTGCAACACTTTAAAAGCTCCACATCTATTATACATAGAGGTGTATTTGTGTGGTGTGTGTGTGTGTGTGTGTGTGTGTGTGTGTGTGTTTGCACCTGCAAACACACGCATATGCATACACATGGATTTGTATCCTTCTAACCCTGGTCAATATTCATAGATTGAGATTTCTGAAAAACAGTCAGCTTCAGGGAAATAAAGTACAGTAACTGTCTCCTTTCCAAAATGGCATCCCAGAATAAAAGAATAGGTATTTCCTGGATGCTGGTACATGCACTCATTTCCTTGGTGACTAACTGTGAGAGATTACTGGACTTTATTTGGACAGACTTTGTAAGTGCAAGATGTTTCTAGCTCAGTTGGAAACAGGTCTATATCTCATGAGATTCCTATGTACTACCAGGCTCTTCTTGAGAGAGATACCAGTGTCAACAGAAAGAAAGTCATAAAAGTAGTGCATGGGGGAACAGATGAACAGTAATGTATTACGTACATGGATTGCTTCAGATTAATTATATCTAAAAAGGCAGATTTTTCTTTGGGAAAAAGTCTTGCGTGCAGAGAGGAATCATTAATTTCACTTGAAGTGATTCCCACACAGGATATGGAGCCTATAACAAGCTCTTTGGGCTCTGCCAATTGTTTAGTGCAGGTGTTTAATCCAAGTGCTCAATGGCACGTAGGGAGCAGTCATTTTGCAAAGAGCAAGCAAAAAGGCGGAGCAACACACCAAGTGTGAGCACCAAGCAGTGAGGGGTTGATTCCTCAAAATCAGCAGAAACCTTGGGAAGCTGCTAATTCTTTTCAACAAGAGCCTGGGTTTTATGGAGCAAAACCAAGCAGAACACACTGACAGCACATGAGGACCAAGCTGCCTCTGCCAAAACCTCTTTTTATTATAGCACTGAAGCACTAAAACTTGCCATAAACAAGCTGATTGCTCATTTCTACCTCTCTCTCTCTCTCTCTCTCTCTCTCTCTCTCTCTCTCTCTCTCTGTGTGTGTGTGTGTGTGTGTGTGTGTGTGTGTGTGTGTGTTTGCAGCCAGAAAAAGCAGCAACAGCCGCTGCCTGAAGTGGAGTTTGCTGGGTTAGGAAATCTCTCTTGAAGGTCATGCTCTATTTTAAATTTAGTTTCATTAGAATTTCTTTATTCACATGGAAAAGGAAACCATGTACACATATTTAGGATCAAAGCTACTGTAGAGGCACCGGAAATGGTGGTGTATACAATGAAAACAAATCCTTCCTTGGCTTTATAAGGCAGTTGTTCACATAAAGCTATTTCAGAAGGAGTGGAAATGGAAATGATTTTCAGGTAGCATAAGTGTGCAGGTCCTTGAGTGGCTCTTGCTGAACTTTTGAATCTGTTAGGAATTCAGTAGGACCACTAGGCCATGTTGGTAGGCCTTATCCACTTGTAGTGGAACAATGTGCTTACTTAGGTTGCAGTTATCCTTTTTGGGGGCTAAGGTGCTCAATTTAATGGTGGCTGTGCAACTTCAGATGTTCTGGTAGAAAACAGGTGGTTGTTATGCACCTTCAAGTAAACACCATCGTATGGCAGCCTACCATAATGTTTTTCTAAGGTTGATTAAGAGGTTTGCCATTGCCTTCCTTTAAGGCTGAGAGAACATGATCGGCCCAAAGTCACCCAAAGGGTCTCCATGGCCAAGTGGTGATTTGAACCCTGGTGTCCTGAGTCCTAGTCCAAACCTTAAACCATTGCACCATACTGACTCCAGAAAATGGATTATCTAGACCAACCTTTGGTCTTCCATTTGTTTTGGACTTCAGCTCCCAGAAGCCCCAGCCAATCTGGCCAACAGAGCCCAAATCATGTGGAGAACCAAAGGTTGGGAACCATTAATGTAGACCCATTTCAGGGCAGAAGTCAAGGCCAAAACAGCTTTGATTTTCCTGACTGTTGACCAGCTCTGGGAGAGAGACAGAAAAGTGCTACTCTGTTGAACCTCATAATCTCTTGGCAGCTTTTAATATCACAGACCATTGTGGACCATTGTGGACCATTGTGGGATGGAAGTAGGAGACACAGTATTATGCTCCTACCTGTAGGGCCAGTTACATTTTAAGTTGGATCTGAAGTGCTGTGTATACACACAAACACAGCCACACAGGTAGAGGAGAGAGGAAAGGGGATACATAAAAAGACCACCCTCATCTCTCTGTCTCTCTCTCCATTGCTTTGCAAAACTATTATGGAGGAGGACAGAGATTGTGGAAAGAGGGAAGAGGGAAGAGGGAAGTGTTCAGTTTAAGATCCCAAAGATTCTCTTGTTCCACGTGGGGTCAGGGTGACCAGATATTCTCCTTTTCCAGAACATGTCCTGAAACATGTCCATTTCAACCTTCTGCCCAGGAGGAATTGCAAAATATCCTCCATTTTGAGCATGATTAAGAAGCATACATTTACATTTACATGAATGTTTTTAGTTTTTATTTGGCCATGTCCTACATTTTTCTTGAATATCAAACATTTTGCAGTGCCTTGTCCTCCTCTTCAGTTATGACATTTGATCACCCTGTGTAGAGTAGAGTAGACACTGAATCTCATTCTGCACAATAACTAATAAGGAAGGGGAGACTATTCATTTCATTTTATTTTTTAAAAAGAAACAGTGTCTGGATGTGGAAATGGGAAGAAACAGCCCAAGGTGACAATAAATGTAGCTGACTGAATCAATACTAGTTACCAGTCTGGATGAGACCTAAATCTCAAGCATCTTCAAGAAAGGATAAAATAATCCTGTCTGGAACTCTAAAGAAACAGTGCCAAGTTTGTGTCAAAATGCTGGGTTAGGTGGACCAATGATCTGACTCAGTATAAAGTAAGAACATTTGTTCCAAAGTGATGCACAGGCCCAGCCAAGAAAATGCATGTAATTGACATATAGGCCAGGCCTTCAACTTTAAAAACCAATTTGAGGAGTCACATTATATTTACATACAACATATACAGCCAAGCAAGGTAGACACAAAAGATTAGTACATTGTTCACGTACAACTGGAATGAATAAATGGCGAGGGATCTGATATCAATCTCATTCTGCCTTGGGTAAAAAAAAAACTTGCACAAGGGGACATAATTCAAATGCTTCTGTGCAGAATCATTATGTTCAAAGCTAGGTTGAGCCACCACTTATTATGGAATATTTAGGACTTCTTACACAGAAACACTTAGATCAATAGAGTCCCCCATTCTTAATCTCCCATTGCTCTTCCTAACAATGTTGTTACTTGTAAGGCTAGCCCTAATCCTCAAAGAAGAGAGGATATTGGAGTGGAAGCGGATGGCTGGTAATAAAATCTGATGCAATAAATCTCTGTTTCCAGCAAAGCATTTATGTGCTGTCATCAAATCCAAGGCTCAAAATGTGATTTCTAAAATAAACTCTGTGATAATTCAAACGTCACAACATGGGGCTGTGTAACAACAAGGACCAAAACAATTATTACAGACACAAGGTACTGTGATGTCATTACTGCAAAGGAAATATAACTGTTAGACAACATACCTGTCACAAATCTGTTCCTGCGTTCCGAATGCACTAGCATGAGGTGTTACTTCTCCCCAGGGAAAGTACAGAAAAAGTAATTTGGGAGGGGGACTTGAAATCTCTACAAAGAATTCTTTCCAAGCCACAGGTTTCTCTGGGAGTAGCCCAGTGGTGGAACTGAAACTGGTATTGAATATGATAATCTGTTTAATTGAATATCATGATTTATATTGGCAACTGTACCTTTATTGGTGTGTGTGTGTGTGTGTAAAATGATGACCACAGAGGATCTATATAAATTCAACCTAGATAATGAGGAAATTGAAATAGTTAAAGACTTTCCATCTCTAGGATCAAACAGTGAATAGAACAGAGACTGCAGTCAAGACATAAGAAGAAGACTAGGAATGGGATGGGCAATCCTGAACGTTTTTGGTTTCAGCACTGGCAGAAAGTAGAACATTTGTTTAAATAAATAAGTAAATGAATTCTAATTTAATCCTAATCTATTTAGTTTTAGAGCAGTCACAAGAACCAGCACAGTGTAATGGCTTGAGTGTGGGACTAGGATTCTGGGAGAACAAGTTTCAATTCTCCATTCAGCCGTGGAAACTCACTGGGTGACCTTGGGCAAGTCACACTTTCTCAATTTCAAAGGAATCATAGGCCCTTTACAAACGGGCCTTTGCGGCGCCCCCATCACGTGCTAGGGGTTGGCCGAGGACTTAGCGTCCATACCGGCCTCACCCCTAGCACGTGACGGGGGCGTAATAATAGTGGCGCCCTATACACTCGGGTGCCGCCATTTTGACGTATTGGACACATAGCATACAAACGTTGCACCCCGGATGTGACGCCGCGAGTGCGCAAGTAGCACCTCGCGATGTCCCATGCTGCGGTTTGGCTGCTGCGGTTCCCGGACACAGCAACCAGCGGCGGCAGCAGAGCGCTGCT
Source organism: Sceloporus undulatus (assembly GCF_019175285.1). Classification (NCBI taxonomy): domain Eukaryota; kingdom Metazoa; phylum Chordata; class Lepidosauria; order Squamata; family Phrynosomatidae; genus Sceloporus; species Sceloporus undulatus. Next base: position 334,283,667 of record NC_056522.1, read on the forward strand.
TTTCGGCGGCCTGTAACCCGCCATAGAATCATAGAATCATAGAGTTGGAAGAGACCTTAAGGGCCATTGTCCAACCCCATTCTGCCATGCAGGAACTCACAATCAAAGCACCCCTGACAGATAGCCATCTAGCCTCTGTTTAAAGACCTCCAAAGAAGGAGATTCCACCACACTCTGAGGGAATGTGTTGCATTGTTAAACAACTCTTACTGATAGGAAGTTCTTCCTAACCTTGAGGGGGAATCTCTTTTCCTGTAGCTTGCATCCATTGCTCCATGTGGTAGTCTCTAGAGCAGCAGAAAAAGTGGGACAACAGAGGATTAATTCCAAATTAGGACATTTTGAGGGTATGACTTTGAGGCCAATTTGCTGTAAACCAATAGGCTCAGAGATTGGTCTGTTGTCAGTGTAGCTGACATCTGTTCTTCCTACTCTCACCAAATCAAAAAATATAGGATTTGGTGCTGCTCTGCCCTAAAGACAAAAATAAATGCAATATATTCTGATCTTCTGATCACTGGGCTCTGGGAATTTGTATCGGTTTCCCTGGTTGGCCCTCCATTCTTCCTGCAATTAATTTAGTATGTTGTTAGGCCCCACATGCTATGACTTCTCTCACAACTGGAAACACACAGCATCTACACTTCTTTAAAGGTAGGGCAAACAATAGGATGCCTGCACCTGTTCCCCTTTGCCACCTCCCTTGCTTCAATCTATTACTTGTGGATTGCACTTATGAATTGTCTCCAAAAGCAAAATAGTTTCCCAAAGTGTCACAGAGTCAAAATTTTCTTAAGTGACAGACGGTAGTGATTAGTGTGATTAAAACAAAAAAAAGCTCTTTTTGATTGCTTTGTCTAATGAGGGTGAAGGGCTGTCTATATGAGATGAAGGATAAACTGATTAAATTATCATTTCATTCAGGCTCACTTAGTTGTTAGAAATTTCCTTAAGACTTCCTGTGTGAGCACATAAGAGCTTAGGATGGGGCGTATCAGCAGTTAGTTACATTCACTCTAGTACTACAAAATATGTTGTTGTCTTAAAACCTCACAATAAAGTAATGAAGACAAGACAACCAACATTACATTGTATCACATTTTTAGACTAGGCTTCCAGAAATAATCCGGGACTAAATGCTTATTCCACTAGTTCTTTGGCCTGAAGGGGTTTGGGTTTTCTAGAAGAGCAGCCCTCACATGCCATATGGCAAATCAGTTGGGAAATGTGAGAAATCTCAGAAGCAGTCTAGTTACTATTTGCAAGCAGAAGGTAAGCAATAACCTCTTCTACCCCACCACTTCCCATCCAGGGAGTCTACCAGAGAAATATTTAATCTTTTTTTGGTAAATATATGTGTGCAGGTTCACTTACAAATACTAAAGGTTCTAAAGATTTTATCAAATCTCATTATGAGAAGCATAGTAACATGTGCTCTTCAAAGATGAAAGAGAGACAGAAAAGTTCAGATACAAATGAAGAGCAAACATACTCAGACCACCAGATACAGGAAGAATGAGAGTGTGACTAAGGACTTTATCATATGAACCCCATTCTAGCCACAATCACATAAATCAAGGAAAATGTAAGCCTACCAGTTTTGTGAACAGCCCTTATCTCATGTCTTCACAGTCATGCAACTAGGCCTGCTGCTGTCATCACGCTCTCTTCTGGACTCCCCCTTAACCCTGCCTACTTGCTCTATGCCCTGCCTGACATGCATTTCATTATATTTTATTTTATTTTTTCTACTTTTTTAAATGCAATTCCACATTTCAAGGAATGTGATTTAAGTTAAAAGAGAAAAGAAAAGAAATACCAAAAAAAAGTAAATCAGGCTCCTTGGGAATGGCAAGGAAGAGGGAGAGAGGGGGAGACTGTAATACCACATTACTGTTTGCTCTCCATATATAGGAGTTTATCACACGGGGGACAATTGGAAGTATAAATGGTGATTAACCCGTGATAATCCCACAACTGCGCTAATGGATTTCACACGACATTGTGTTCAAAATGATATTATCCCATGAATAACCTGTTATTATCACACGATAATATTCACTTGACGTTGAGGTGAAACATGATTAAAGTGCTGTTTCTTGCCTGCCATTAACCTGTGAATAAGCAGGCAAGAAACAGCAGCAAATCATTCATGAGATTTTCCCATGAATGACTTTTAACTGTTTATTGCCTGGTTATTCCCTGGTTATTCACAGGATAATCTTGTGTTAATCTCATTTTAATCACGTTTTAATGTCAATTGCTCAATTGCTCAATTTTCTTGGGTTAATCACTGTTTAAACTCCCAATCCAACACACACACACCCAGTGTGATAAACTCCATAGTAAGGAGTTGTGTAGCCAGATGCTGTTTACCTTGTCTGGTGTAGACAAGCACACACAGCAATAATCACAAATATAATTAAAATACACTCGTCCCTCCCCATTTTCAGATTTGGGGTCTGCTATTTTGGTCCTTCATGTATGGCAAATGAGGAAAGATAAAATGGCACCCCTGCCTGCTCACCCACAGCACGAGCGCAGGAGTGCATGAGGGAATGCGTCACCATTATAACCTATGGAGCTTGAATATCCTCGATATTTCTGATTTGTGGAGAGGTCCGGAACAGACGTCTCATCAGAGACATTGATCCACAGATGATACCTGAAGCCATTTCCTGAATTCAGTGCTAATTTAAGAGGCAACTGGTTCCTATAAGCTTCCAGCTTCTAAAAATGGCCGTGGAAGTGGCTTAAATGACCCGGGCTGCATCTGGGATGGACCCGAGTGGTGATTCGGTGGTGATTTATGCGTTATAGGAACTGGCTGCCTCCTGAATTAGCACTGAATTTGGGAAAGGTAAGCCACTCCTTTAATCCCATGCGATAGGGTCCTAAAATAGATCTAAAACACACTGCAGAAATAATCCAGTTTGAGACTGCTTTAACTGCCCTGGCTCAGTGCTAAGTAATTTTGGGAACCTTAGTTTTGTGAGACATTTACCCTTCTCTGCCAGAGAGCTCTGGTGCCATAATAAACTACAATTCCTGGGATTCCCTAGTGCTGAGTCAGAGCAGTTAAAGCAGTCTCAAACAAAGGCCATTTTTTTCTCCTGTATTATTTTTTTAACATCTTTGCCTGATGAAGAAGTCCCTGGAGCTTCAAAAGTTTGCAACATGTATAATGTACATTTTGATTGGCCCAATAAAGTTATACTGTTTTGAAAACAACAGTTAGATTCAATATTGTCTGAAAGACGAAGTCATAGCCTGGCATCTAAATTTTACTAATGAAGACGCCAATTGCATCTCTCTTAGGGCACAGCAACAACAACATCTTCTGGAACTGGCTTTCCAGATTAGAGCAGAACCACTCTAAAACAGTGCCTTCACTGGTTCACTTCAGATGGTTAAAATATAGGGATCTGTTAAAAAAAGGAACAATCAAGGAGATTATGAAATGAGACAAATGAGCAAGATCCAGGAATTCAAGCAAAAAAAATTGGTTGTTATATAAGCAATTACTGGAAAGGTGTAAAGTTGACAAAAAAGAATTGGGTTTTGAAACAAAAAAAAAATAGCTGGGTGAAATAATAGAAGGAAATACAAATAAACCAGTCGCAAAAATATTCTCTTTAACAGAAACCAAGAGCAAGAGATTATCAAAGAAGAAATGATAAGATGGGCCAGAGACTTAGGAAGGAGTACAGACCAGGAAAGCTGGCAGCACTCTAGGAGGACATCATTTCAATTTTCTAAATGCCAGAACATCAGAGAAAATTATTTAATAATGGCCTACAGATGATATCTGATGCCCACTAAATTAGCATATAAGAACAAAGAAATTAAATGTTGGAAATGCAGAAATGTGGATGGCAATTGGTATCATATATGGTGGTTATGTCCTAGCATCAAAAAACTCTGGGAAGAGATACACAAAAAAATCAACAAGATTTTAGACATAGAATTCATAATACTACCTGAAATATACTTACTAAACATGGCAAACAAAATACCAGATGCAGAAGCAAGAAAACTTTGGAAAACCATATTATACATGATTACATCGGCCAGGACTGTCACAGTGCAGAGATGGAAGTTAAAGGAATTACCTACAATACATGAATGGTTATTTAAAACGTTAGATAATATTGAATTGCATTGACTAACAAATATGATAGAAAGAAACTCATACAGAGTGTTCAAGAAAGACTGGGAAACTATAACAAACTTTTGTAAAAAAAAAAAAAAAAGATGGTCATAACACATCACAAATTTATATCAAAGCCCTGAAACAGTTCAAAGATACCAATATGATTTTGATATACTGAAGTCATCGAACAACTTTAAATAAAAGGGAATTGTTAATATTGATTTTAGTTACTTTAAACTGATAAGTCAAATTACATAGATAAACCTTTTTCTTTGCTGTTAAAATAACAAGTGGGAAAATATATAATGTATATGTATTAATATATATGACCTTGCACTGTTTAATGTATGCAATAAACTTTAATTAAAAATAAATAAATAATAAAGCAGTGCCTTCAACTCCCAATAATCAATGGTACTGAAATCTGTGGAGAAATTCAGAAGATATACTCCCCCTGGCTTTTTCCAAGCAGAAATCATTCCATGGAGTATCAAATGGCATTTCCACAGGCCTAAAATCCAACTGCCAGATGATCAATATAATCCCAAATTCCTTAAAGCTAACTAGGAACCACAATTTAATCACACTGTCCCAAAACAGGAGATGACCACTGGGCTAAAATTGTTAAGGTCCTCTAGACCTAATCTTAGTGACTTCAGGTGTGGTTGAACCACATCCCCTTGGCCATCTCTCAGAGATGCATTTCTTTTATCATTTCCTGGACTGAAGTACTCAGGCCAGATTTACTAACTGTAATCAGTCTTGGACAAAAATCAAGATGTGAACATAGATTGTTGAACTGACAGATCCAAACATGATTCTCCTCCTGCTCTGCATACTTAGAACACAGTACTTAAGATTCAAGTGGAATCTTAAAAGTCTGTGAAAGCTAAACACAGTTCAGTCTTTTAAAGTTATGACTTTTAAAAAAAAACAGTTCGCAATTGATATGATTGTCAAAAGGCTTGATGATGCAAAAAGCATGAAAGAGTCAGGGATCTCTCTTCCCAAAGCAGCAGGATCAGAGATCTACAGCACAGCAAGCGTCACTACAGCAGATGTTTGGAAATTGTTGAGGCATAGCATATGCATGCTTTTGCCCAATCCAAAATGTGACAGAAAAACAAATGACAACATATTATAGCCTCAAAAGGAAGACAAGATGCAGCAGTCTAAGTGAAAACCTGCATCAGTTAGAAAAATATGGCTGGAATCCTGTATCAGTTAATTATGCTTAACTAAATAAACTCTTTTGGCCCACCCACCCCCCAACAACTAAATGGTCATTCATCCATGCTCCAGTCACTGAGGGAATGGTTCTCCTTCTCCCCAAGCAGTAGATTTCCAGTAATGTAGATGGGGGGGGAGGTTACGGTTGTGGAAATAGTGTCATAATCATGACACAGTAATAATTGTGAATACAAAGCAGTTACTTAGATTTACTCATCTGTAACCACTGTATTCACGATCACTAAGTAGCTGATACATACTTACACACATCTTGTAGCACTTTGAGACTAAGATTATCACACTGGCAAATCAGCCATGCTGAGAACAGACTGAGTGCGTTAGGAAATTTTTGAAAATTTGCTAAGATCGGGTGTTATCGCACACCTCCGTGATGAGACCAGAGGCATCATGTCTCAATCTTAGCCATCCCAAACCTGATTTGTCCTTCTCCCTTTGTAAAGAACGGGAATTAACTGTTCATTGCGAAGGACAGGAGAAGGACAGAATGAGGTCATGATGGCTAAGATTGGAATGCAATGCCTCCAGTCTGAGCATGGAGGTGTGTGATAACACCCAATCTTAGCAAATTTTCAAAAATTTCCTAACACACTCAGCCTATTCTCAGCACTGCTGATTTGACCATGCAGTAATCTCCTAACTGTGCAAAAGAAGTTGTAGCATAAGCTTTCATAGACTTGGTCTATAAGATTTTGTAGATTTGGTCTACTAGTCAAACAAGTCTGCAAAAGCTTATGCTACAAATTCTTTTGCCTAGTTAGTCTCAAAGGTGCTACAAAATCATTTTCCATACTGATATTCCAAACTAACATGGCTATGTCTCTGAACACAAACAAAGGTTTAACTGCTTACACTGTTCCATTAGCGCTCCTTCTGCACTTCAGTAATCCCAGCACCTTACCTCACCTGCACTCACTCACAAGTCCGTGGAAGGATTCTCTCTTATTTCTAACTGCTTGTCTTCAAGAGCAATATAGCACCATCATGGAGCCATAACTTACATTCCTGAAAGAAATATCCTTGTGCAGTATGAGCTGTTTCCTTCCCAGTGGGCACCTTCTCGAGATTTCAAATAGATAGCTTTAGCGTGTCACTTAGAATTTTTTGAAAAAAACTAGCATTTCCCCGTTGTGCTCATGTTTCCATGTATAAGTGGTTGGCAGTTGTCTCTGGTTTCTCTTCTTTTTATTTTATATTTTATTTATACCCTACATTTCTCCCAACACGGGACTCAAGGTTGTTTTTTAAGGGAAGCATTCAGATGTGCAATCATCTCGGTACATTAAAGTATACCAATCTGAAGGACAGTTCTATGTGCCAGTTTTGCAAGTCTGAAAGCACCTCACTGCAAAGAAACTACTCTGCAATATAGAAATAATGGTATTTGACACTGCTCTCTCATGGCTCCATGCTATGGAATCCTGGGATTTGTAGTTTGTTGTGGCACCAGACAGAGAAGGCTAAATATCTCAAAAACTACAAATCTCAGAATAGCCTCGAGCCATAGTAGTTGAAGCTTTATTTCTGCATTGTAGAAACTGCATTATTTCTGCAGTG
>NC_056522.1:334290634-334314977 GCF_019175285.1 Sceloporus undulatus
CAAATCAGACCTTAGTTGTGTGAATTCTCCCCAAGACACCATCTCACACAAACACACACTTACTCTACCAACTGGGTAAAGTGCAATGATGAGTTCTTCGAATGGAACTTTAAAAAAATTAAAGACTGTTGGAGGATCATTGTTCAGTGGTACAATATGTGCTTTGCACACAGCAGACCTGATTCAAGCTTTAATGTCTCCAAGGATTGTTGTTAACTGCCCTCCAGTTATCCCCGACTCATGGTGATCTTAATGATGAGACATCTCCAAGACTCCTGGTCCTCCATTGCTCTGTGTAGGTCCTGCAAATTCATTCCAAGGTACAGTTAGATAAACCTCTGTCTGAAATGCTGGAATTGCTAGTCAGTATCAAAAATATTCAACCAAATAGACCAATGGTCTGACTCAATATGAGGCAGCCTTGCATGTTCTTCCTCAGAATAAAAAAAAATGCAAGCATTGGCAAGGACACAAATGAGGGAAAAAAACTCATACCCTCTGGAGATATGATTTCATGGGATGTTATTAGATCAGTTATGTTTCTTGTAAATATTTAAAACTGACTCCTGTTTTAGGAGTGCTCAGGAGTGCTCATGACCACGTTCCTTCTGACTTTTAATTAGTGGTTGTTTTTACTGACTTACATGCCTGATAGGAAGCCATTCTCTCACCCTTCTTCTTCCTAAAACGCAGCCAGTTCCATAAAATCTCTCACACAATCAACTGCAATGGATCAGATCCATAAAAACAACATTTGAGAAAGCAGGTGTCTTCCGGAGAGACTCGCATTCCACAGATGGGAGAAATGATTAAGCCTAACAGGAAGTGCTATCTTGCCCTGCAACAAAATGTAGTGACAGATTGATAATTGTGCTATTCTCATGAGAAAAGCGAGGTCATTATTAAATGGATGGAAACTGTTGCTCATAAAAGGCATTTGTACAGGCACTTTCTTGCAGGCACGTTAAATTTATCACAAAACAAAGAACTCTCCTAGATTCCTCCCCCGCCTCACTGAGACACCCTTGTGTACTTCACCGCCCATTTAAAGCCATAATTATTAACTGCTGAAGAGGTGGTTGAAAATAATCAATTTGTACACTGTTCAAGAAAAAAAACCCAACCATCCCAACCACCACTCCACTGTGATTCCCTTTCCCTACCCAGTTCCATGGGATTCCTTGCACAGAATTCTTGACATAATTTCAAGTGAATTCAGTGAACTGGATAAGGATGGTCTCTTTATAGGGAGATTGTATGTCTGTGTCATGGATGATATATATATCCTTACAAAAATGCATCATGGCTTAGGTTCAAGCTGTCTAATAGAATGTAGACAGAAGCCACAGGAGCCTGCCCAGGCCTTGAGATAGAATCATATCATAGAATTACAGAATTGGAAGGGACCACATGGTCCATCCCGCCCAATCCCTTCTTCAGAAGATGTTCTTCTCTCAGTGCCACCACCATTTCCACAGGCAAAGCTGGTCAGGATATCACCTTCTTGATGGCTGCCTCTAGGCTCTTGGTTCCTTCCCTAGAGAGGCCAGAATGGCCCCCTCCTTGCTGTCCTTCCATCAGTAGATAAAAGCATTCTTATTTTGACAAGCTTTTAGAACTGAAAGTTTTTAAAGAATGGATTTTAAAGAGGACACTGGGGTTGTTTTTTTTAATTGTACAGTTGTGACTGCTGTTTAGATTACAAGTTTTAAATTGTTTTAATATTGTTAATAGTTTAATGCTATTTTAATATTAATCCTATGTATGTTTTAGCTATGTTGTACTGATTTTAATTTGTAAGCCACTTTGAGTCCAAGTTTTGAAAGAAAGGGGGTAGCCTGTGGAATGACCTGCTGGAAGAAATTTGACACCTGGATATACTATCCAAATTTAAAACAGCATTAAAGGCCAGTTTTTTTTCTGGCAGGCTTATCCAGATTGTTTTTAAATACTGAATTTTAAATGACAAATTATAAATGTGGATTGTTTTAACATGTTTTATTTGCCCAGTTAAATTGATGTGTGTTTTTAACTGATGTGGTGCATTTGTTAATTGTTGTTGTTCCCCGCCTTGATCCATGGGGAGAGGCGGGTAAGGAATCATCATCATCATCATCATCATCATCATCATCATCAGATAAAGCTGTCTCTTGCAGTAGAGATTTAGTAGAAGAGCCAGCATGGTATAGTGGTTTGAGCACTAGACTATGACTCTGGAGACCAGGGTTCAAATCTCCACTTGGCCATCGAAACTCACTGGGTGACCTTGAAAAAGTCACATTCTCTCAACCTCAAAGGAAGGCAAAGGCAAACCACTTCTGAACAAATCTTGATAAGAAAACCCTGTAATAAGGTTGCCCTAGGGTTGCCATAAGTCAGCAGTAATGTAAGGCACACAACAACAGCAACAATAACATCTTGAGGAATAAGCAAGAAAAGTTGGACCTGGCAGCATTCTGGAATTATCTAGGTGCTGCAGTTTGATGATCCATTTATCTCTCTTCTGCTCTGATCCGTTCACAGATGTAGTTAGGACAACTCATTCCTCCAAATCTAAATATTTGTCAATTTACAGTACACCTTTAACAAACCTGGGAGTACAAAGACGTTCAGCATTTATCAACAGCACTTTTCACTTTGTCTTCTGTCCTACACTTAAGGACAATCACTAATTCTGTCCACAGTCATGGTTGGCTAAATCTCATTGACTTCAAAAGTACATAAATAAACAAAGTGTAAGCTGGGCTACAGCCAACATGAGGAATTTGTGTTTTGTATGTATGAAATAAATACTCATTGGCAGAGAGCCTTTTGCCAGGAAAAAAAATATGATTACTATGGAAATGAAATTGGCACTAGTCAAATTATACAAATATTTTTCAATGCAAACGTGGTCATTTCTGAAACCTATTTATTTAACAAAAAGATAAACAGAAACAATCTGACCTTGAATTGTCAAAGTATTTCATCAATTTCCATCAAAAACAAAGCATTTCACAGACATCTAGGTAATTTTACCATAGAAACCATATCTTCATTTATCTTTATGCATCAAACAGAAGGACCTTGATACTACCACTTAAAATCACATTGTCCTTCTTTCCAGACTTGTTAATTTCCAGATCTAATTAAGTTTACACTCAGGAAGGTATCTTTTAAGCATGCATGTATAGGAATTATCCATTACACTTTCCAATGTCTTTATATGTGATTCTTTTATTTATTTGCCTTTTGGGCTGTCCACACAGGCTTTCTCCTGGCCAGTCAACACAGGCTATTAGCCCCAGGCTGGAACTGGGCCAGGATCTGACAGACCAAATGCAGATCCAGTGGATTCAGCCTGATCCAGGATCAGTGGGGCCTTAGCACAGGTCAAAATGACCCTCTGTTTACCACAGAGTTTTTTGGAAACTCTGTGGGAACTTCAGCAGACCAGATGGCCCTACATGCCCCTTTCTTTCTTCTGCCATCACTCCTACTGCGAAGACCCCTGCCACCACATCTGATGTGGAAACAGGGCGTCCAGCCACATGGGTGGAGCCAAGTGCCCTTTTCCCACTTTTTCAAACACAGCAATGGGAATCCTCTCAGTAGGGGCAATGGTGGAGGAAGGTAAGTAGCACACAGTGGTATCAGGTCTATGGTGCAGTGGAGGCAGGTGTATAGATGCTTGCTCATCCCTGCACTGGCCTGGGGACAACCTGGGTTAGGAGCCAGGTCAGTATAGCAAGGGCTCAACCTATGCTATCCTGATCCATCTGCTCAGACCCTTTGTTTAATTCTTCAAATCATCCATGTGGATTCTACCTAACTAGTCACTATAGCATCTTCTAAACAAGTGGCCCATGGTTGACCTGCTAGATGCATCCAGACAAATGATGTGTTATGCTGCTACTAAATGAACCCTCTTTAGATGACTTCCCAGAGCTCATGTTTTGTATACCTGATTAGAAAATGTCTTCATTGCCAAGAATTAAATTTTGCCCTGTTCCCTGCCCTTCTCATAGCTGGAATATGACCCCAGAGAACTTTTCCACTGAGCAAAGGATTTCCTTCTGTCAAGATTAATCAAATTTATTTATTAATTTCAATATAAAAGTACCATAAAGTTTATCTAAGAGGGAATAGGGGAGTAAGATGAAGTTTTTGTTTCCTTGGTTGATTCTCTTTCCTATGCATGTATTAATCCAGTTCAGATAACAATAGCAATAGCCTTTACATGTCTATACCACTTCATAGTGAACCCAGTGCTCTCTAAGTGGTTTACATTTTGTAAGCCAGTTGCCCCCAACAAACTGGGTACTCATTTTACTGACCTACAAAAGGATGGAAGGCTGAGCCAACCTTGGAGCCCTGGGATCAAACTCACAACCTTGTGGCTACAGTACCAGCATTTAAGTACTGTACCACTAAGGTGCCACCATGGTTTAAGGGGAATCCTAGCTTATCATTCATGAGTAGTCTCCTGCTGTACAGATTGCAAACATTCATGCCTGTATTTCTTTTATGTTGGCTGCCAAACCCAGGCAGAACTGGCTGTCTCATTTATTTCTCTCCCAACAAGCCAGAGAAATAAACTTGACAAAACATGAGCCATTTATCTGGCTTGTAAGGGAAGAGGCAACTCAGAACAGAAGATCTGTAGTTTGTTCAGCCACTCCATCTTGTTTTAGAATCTTGGCTTGTTATGATATCCAAACATATCCAGTGTTGTCAAGGGTACAAAAAGTAAAACTAGAAAACATCGAATATATTCCTTCAGTTATGTTTAAATGTTTAGTTGTCAGAGTAGCTGCCTTTTACAAGCAATCCAGGTTGTTTCTCATTGGGTGGACTATAGAAGAATGGACCATAAACCACAGATGCTTCAAATTCAGTGGGACAAGATGAATAGGTGAAAAACACATAAACTTCATAAACTCACTTCTTCTCTCCTTAACACAGACACTGAGGTCAATGGGAGTTGTGCCCTTGACTATAATGGGAGTAGCATCCGATCCATCAGTTAGCAATGTCTGTTGTATCCTAGCTGATGCTATATACTGCATTCCCCAGGCTGGCATTCTTGCCTCTTGGTCCCTTTATAGCCACAATAGGAAGTGGAGTGACCAATTTAAACTTTCCTCAGCATGAATGATTTATTTGTGTGAGAAAGCCAAAAGGCCAAGAAAGCTCTTCCCTGATTGTAATTCAATAATTCCTTAGCTACTGCACATGATTCTTCCTTTTCTTCATGCATTTCAGTTTCTTATGTTGTCCCTTAAATACTACAATATGAACAGGATTATTCAGCTTCCAAAGGCTTGCAAAAATGACGTCACCAGTCAGTTATTTTGCCATTTTGCTTAACTCCCAGCCCTACCAGGTACAGTTACTACTAAGATGAGAAGGTAGATTTAAAGGGGGGGGTCACATTTGGTCATTAACAACATAAACATCAATTCCAAACCATCTCCCATGCTTAATCCGCCAATTTTGCAAAGACGGAAAGCTTCTATACTTCAAAATTGGCTGACTAAGCACGGCTGGGAGGCAGCTTGTAGTCTCCCAGTGGCATCGGCAGTGTTTTGCCGTGTGATAACACCCATTTTCACCCGTTCGAGCCCGTTCCCAGCCCGTGCCCCGATCGGGTAAAAAATGAAGTGTGATAATCTCCTAAGAGAGATAAGACTTGATATAAGAGACTGGGCTTTATAATATTCAAGAGGCAACTCATGGGACAGTCATCCTTAATTCCCCCATCCACACTCAGCCGAAAACAGTAAAATGATGTAAGCCTACAAGAAGGAAACATTTAACTAATGTTGCTGGGATCTCATTGAATAGAGATTACATTACAGTAGTAAATGTTACAATATTAGAAACATTACAAAATGATGGTGGATATAGGGAAGGGGAATGCTGGATATTGTAACAATATGTTAAATATTTGCATATTTTAATTCTTTTCCCAGGTAATTGCAAAAAAAAGGATCCCTCCAGCAACACTAGAACGATCTATAAGGGAAGGAACCCTGCTTGCCACCTAGCCAGTGCCAATCTTGCAGAAATTCAGTATCTCAGATTTCTCTATCCCTTTGGTCCCACTTTCTGCTAACAACGTGGCCCTGCAGGCACCATTCCAGACCATTTTTAGATCTCAGTTTGCTTTACAAAATAAAACACTACTATTGCAAAGAGAATTAGCCTGCTGGTTAGTTTGCCCACCACAGGATCAATAATTTCCTTTGGCACAGACTCTGCAGTTATGTCTCATTTTCTCAAACACAGACAATCATTATCTGCATGTGCGTGCAAGAGGGGAGCGTGGGGGGGGATGGAACTCAAGGTCAAGTAAAGAAGAAAAAACGTAACTAATTTGTCCTGTTGAGCAGTTGTTTTATTCTGCTATAAGTCGGGGATAACAAATAATGTAATAAAGATTGGCATGCTGCCAGGATGGCTGAATTGATTCCTACTCTGCGCAGCACAAATCTCTTGATCTCAGCATAAAGAATGGGAAATTATAGCCAGAGAGGATACCTCACAGGAAAAGCAAATAAAAATGAAATGAACATTTCTAGCAGTTTTGACCTTGCTTTGGGGAATACTGCTTTAAATTTGATTGCCCTGCCCACTTATTATTTCACCAGAAGACCCCATCAAGTAACAAAGCTAACATTCTGCTTCTTTTTAGTATTCTATTACATGGGCTAGAAAAATTCTGCACTTTTATTTCTCCCTTCTTCCACTCTGTACGTATGTATATGTGCATGAAAGTACTCAGCAGACTGCATCTTACCCAGGCTTTGATTTGACGTTCATGATTTCTGGTGAGAAAATCCTTACAGTGGATCCATTTGCTTCCAATTGAGGTTTACAAAGCTATTCCATCTAATTATTTTTGGCATTTTGCCCATCGCACTGCAAGTTTCTTCAAAGAACTGAAAGACAAGGAGCCTTCTTTCAAACAGTCAATTGTGGGTGTTTGAATCTTGTTGTCCTGGAAACAAGCTGTTTCATGTCAGTTGATACTGTATATTCATAAAATAACGGCTAGGGTAACCCACCCCAATAATTGTAGACTCACTTGTCAAAGATTGTACTTTTGTGGGAGTTTGCTTCAAGAAGTACAGTACTGCTGAGATTTCAGCTTATATTGAAATCAACTTTGGGTTTTCTTGTTGCATGATGGCCAGCCTTAAGGGTGAGCAGTCTGGGGATTTTCCTAGGTGCTGAGCTGATGGGGGGACCCAGAGGGAATTAGTAGCCCCATGTTTGTTGAATGTGAGCTCAAGTGAGGCTGGAAAAAAAGCTTTTTCAAAGTTCTGTGTCCTCTATGTATACTGAGTATGACGAATTCCATTGATTAGCTTTAAAGCACATTTCTTTTTCACTTTCTAATGTTATGTTATTTGTTTCCGATAAAAATCAGCAGAGCATTCCTTGACTTAAAGCTATCAGACAGCTGTATGATATAGTGGTTTGAGTGTAGCTAGGACTCTTGGAAATCATATTTTGAATTAGGCCATTAAAACCCACTGCCTAAGGTTACCACTGGGTAAGCTTAGGCAAGTCACACTCTCTCCAGCTTAGAGAAAGCCCTGAGTACATACACCTCTGAGCACATACACCCCGAGCAAATCTTGTCAAGAAAACCCTAAGGTCACCATAAGTCAAAATCAACTTGAAGGAATATAACAATAACAACAACAGCTGTCAGTGCAGTGCCTGGGAGCAACATCTTTCAAAGGACTGACAATAGACAACTGATAACCAATACTCTTCCATTAAACTAGTTTATTGAGAATTGGGATATGTTAAGAAGTTATGGAGGATGGGCAGAAATTGCTCATTTTGACTCCCCACTCCCTAAGCAATTGATAATTGAGTGAAAAAACTCAAAGCAACAGACTAAACTTTGTGTGTATAGACGGCAGTAGTAAAATGGAGCCTGAATGGCTGTGGCCTTCCCTAGATAGTGGATGCTGAGGAGGAATTTCTTGGAAGTTTCATTTTACAATAATGCTGTGAAGTCACATCTTAGGTTGAATTCACACAAGGGCTATATCCCAGCTCCAGTACACAGTATCCAGTACACAGTCCCACTTTGTCTCTGTTAAGGTCATACTCACCCATTTTAATCCAAATTCAAATTGATTTTGAATGCCACACTGTTCCCCCAACCTGAAGTCACCTCAGTACAAAAGGGTGTTTCTATCATGTTCACGTGTTGGATTAGGTCGCTCAAGTTTTAAGAAAGCCAACTGTGGTATAGTGGTTCAAACATTGGACTATGACCCTGGAGACCAAGGTTCGAATCCCACCCAGCCATGGCAACCCACTGTCTGACCTTGAGCAAGTCACACTTTTTCAACCTCAGAGGAAGTCTGACAAATCCTCTCTGAATAAATCTAGCCAAGAAGCCCCTATGATAGGTTTGCCGTAGGGTCGTCATAAGTTTGAAATGACTTGAAGGCATACAACAACAAGTTTTAAGATTAAAAGGCCTAGGGAAATAGAATGATCTTTAGCTGGTGCTGAATAAATAGAACATAGGCACCAGGCAAGCCTCTCTAAAACAGGATTCCACAAGCAAGATGCAACCACTGAGAAAGCCCTCTCTTTGGTAGCTGCCTTTCACACTTCATTGAAAGACACCAACAAAAGGGCCACAGAAGATGAATTTAAGATCATTAAGAACATGGCTCCTTCCTGTATAACTAACATAAAATATAATTTGAAATCTTTGTAATAATAAGGGGCAATGGCTAGTATGAAAATGTGAAAATTACTCCTCCTCATGCCATCAAGGGTTTTGACATTGCAAAGCTTGGAACATTTTATATTACAACTCCCAGCTGGAGGTTGTAGTCCCAAAAGGTAACTTGGCATAGGAGGCAGTCTCACCATGTGCTTGAAATCAGCCCTAGTTTTACTCATCCAAATAAGTGTATAAGGGCACTGAGAAGAATTATATTGGAAAGACAGCATCAGCCACCCCTATATGATGGTATGTGTACTTGAAATGAGAGAGACTCTCAAAAGCTGGCTCCCAGCCACCTTGTAGCTGAACCTTAGAGGCACACATTATTCCTGCTCTGTTTTGCCACTGTTCTGCACCAGATGGCCCCAGATCATCACAAAGGCATCCAGCATAGATAATTTTGTTTGAACTGTGCCCATTAAAGAGAGGATATGTATCTGAGTCTATGTAGATTCTTAGCTGGCATGTAGGGCATTCATAGTCTTTGCCAAGGGGTCGCACCAATTTCACAGCAGGTACCAAGCTTTTACAAACAGATGGATGTTTATGGAGAAATGCAAGCCAGAAACTAAGTACAGCATGAAGTATGACTTTCAAGAAGGCATTTTGAAAGAAGAAAATTGTAGCTCTTATTAAGGTTTTGCTTTTGTTTGTTTTTTTAATTATATGGCTGAATATTTGGTCCTCTGTAAGTTTCCTCGGATTGTCTGGCTACTGACCCATCTAGTCAATTCTTGAAGAACCTAATCTATTGGACAACAACTCCCACAATCTGCCAGCCAGCATGTCCAGAAGTTCTGCTTGTAACCCACTATTTTCTACTCTACTTTAGTGTGGAGCAGCATCTCTCCAAAAGAAACACTTTCCAGGAGGAAACACGTCTTCACATAGTGCCTAGTTAACCCATGGAATGTGCTACCACAAAACATGGTTGGTCACAAGATGTGGTTGGATGATTTAGAAAGGAATTAGACAAATTCATGGAGGGGAAGGTGGCTATTAGTCATGATGGTTATGTATTAACTCCCAAGTTCAGAGTCAGTCTTAATAACAGCTACTAGCAAATATGAGTTTGTTGTGTGTCCTCAAGTCTTTCCAATTTATGGCAACTCTAAGGTGAACCTATGGTTTTCTGGGCAATATGTGTTCCTCTGAGAGCATGTCACTTGACCAGTGGGTTTCAAATCTAACCGGGGAATCAAAGTCTGGTCTCCAGAGTCACAGTCCAAACTCAAACTACTATGACATCCTGGCTCTCAGCAAACATGAGTAAGAGGCTGATAATATGTCCATGTGGAAGTAAGAGACAACTGACAATCTTGCCAGTTTAGCTACATGGAAGATGAAGTGGGACACCATCTTGTCATTTACCTCAAACAGAAAATATCTTGGCCCAGCTCTGAACTGAACCATAGAGATACACTCACAAGAATGCCTCACTTATCTATAACTCTGTCACATCTACATTCAGTGGTGAGCCAGGTTTTACTGCATGCTAATGAGCAGAAAAACTCTTGCATTGGATATGAAAAAATGTACTCATACAAAACCAAAAATTGATTGTGTCTATGTTTTGACCCAAAAGTGAAGGTTACACAAACACACTCCTTAAAGTGTCCTAGCATAGTACAAGAATACCTCAGTTAACAAAGTAGATGTGGTCCTGAACATTACTTTTTTAAACAGAACATTTGGTACTAAAGGTAGAATTCACATGGAAAGAATAGGGATAGATTCCTATATCACAAAACAGAAGAGCAGTTCAACATGTTTCAAAACTAAAAATATGTGCATGTGAAATCAGTCAAGTAAGCCTTCCATAACTATATAAAAACCTTTTGAATCTTCAAGAGACCACTTGAAAACGCCTTCAAAATGTATGCAAGGATTATTTGCTTCTCCCACCAGCCTTCACTTTTCTTATAATTTTCATTTTGATGGCTAGACTTATAGATCAGTCCTTCTTTATCAATCTCGGAGGTAGCTGGTGATGCATGCTTATTTACATTTCCCTTTTTTCTCTGTTTAGCTGTCCACATGTGCTCAGAAAAGAATTCAGGAGGCAACTGCTATTTACCTTGCCTGTTTTAGGCTATCTGGCTGCCTGTTGTAGGCAAGCACACAGCCACAATATAGTTTCTGTTAGAGCAGAACTCATTTTTCAAGCTTGATTACATTGTTTACAACAGACATCCTACTGTAATCTGACAAAAAAAGCCTGTTTTTCTCCAGTCCTTCTTCACCATTCTCCCAATTTTGGGGGAATGGAGGCATGACTATCTTTCTGAAAGCACGGTGTGTTTTCTAGATAGCCTAGGTTAAATCTGATTGAGAACTGCCCAGACTATGATCAGCTAATTCTTCTCCCTGCTCTTTCTGTCCCTGACTCTTGCCAAGAGACACCGGTGGGACAAGCCATAAAACGTCTTTGTGCTGCCAACTTTTGTAAGAATCATTTAGCTGAATATAGCAAGCCTCCAGGATGACTGAGGAAATTAAAACCCTAAATTATTACTTCTAGGACAACTAACAGATCTGCTGTGAGCGCCCTACCAGCAAGATTTAGAGCTTTTCCTCTCTGTTATACCATCACATGACGATGCTCATGGAAGCCTTACAAGACCTTTTTGTAGAGGTTAGAGGCTTATTTTTCTTTTGCACAAATGTTCAGCAAACTATTTACCATTAGCAATGCAGCCTTAGTCAAGTCTACTCAGATGAAAATCCCACCAAGTTCAACAAGGCTTGCTTTGCAGGTACAGTATGTGGTTATATATCCTCCAACATTTCATAGGTGAAACTGGCCAAACAACATCAGAGCATGGCCAAGAGGACAAAGGTTATTAATGAGGAAGAACAGACAAGCTAGGAGAGGCGACAGCACTTTGCTCTTCCCTAAGCCTACAGGGAAGGGCAAGATTTTGCCCTCTACTCTTGTCCCTGCTAAGTTAATTGATGGAGGAGAAATGTTGATTCCCCTCCAGGATTTCCCTATTCACAAGGAGAACCAGCTGACCACACCACCAGCTCCAATGGCTTGACAACTGATGTGTAGTCTACACACACACCTCCCACTACAAGGAAGGAACCACCATAACAGAGCTTTCACGCCATGCCATACCATTACTATTTTTTTGTTCCATCATAAATGCATTGCATGAGTGCATAGGCACAGCAGCAGCTGCTGCCAATCACAACCCCCATCTCACCCAGCCATCAGCCCATTGGATGTCACATGCAATCAGCTCCTCAAACACGAAATTGATTGACTGCTTGTATGATGCCTTGTATCTAGTGACACATTGACACAGTACAATCATGGTACTCTCCCCCTGTATATACCTCCTTTCTCCCATCCCCCATGGCCCCTTGTTAGACTATATAGGTAAGGAACTGAAAGTACATAACCAAGCAGTGGAGTGTTTTTAACAGGTGCCATTGTTTATGTATAACCTTTTGTATATCCTTGCTGATATATTAAATGTCAGAGTGCAGAGTAGGCGATTAGTTTGTGGTCTATGTTGTTGTTGTTGTTTTTTCAGTTCCACTCCTGATTTGTCAGCCACTTTTGTCAAACCTTTGGATATCCCATGTTGTGAATAA
The DNA here is from genome assembly GCF_019175285.1 of Sceloporus undulatus. Taxonomy (NCBI): domain Eukaryota; kingdom Metazoa; phylum Chordata; class Lepidosauria; order Squamata; family Phrynosomatidae; genus Sceloporus; species Sceloporus undulatus. Next base: position 334,302,984 of record NC_056522.1, read on the forward strand.
CCCCTGTCTCTTAGTTGTTTGGACAGTAAGGTTCCACCTTAAAGTCCTCTTCATGAGAAAAATTACATTTTAGTCGTAGAAATTGACGATATCTCCCATAAAAAAGTGGCCAACAAATCAAGACTGGAACTGTTAAAAAAAAAACATAGGCCACAAACTAATCGCTAACTCTGCACTCTGATATTGAATCATATCACCAAGGATATACAGAAGGCTATATGTAAACATTGGCACCTGTTAGAAAACAAAAACCAATGATTTCACTTAAAAGAACCAAAAACATCAGGGACTTAGTTATGTATGCTGATTGTAAAACCTTGAGTCAAACTGCTGAGAATACTGTGGTGGGTCTGTCTAAACCAGCAGGACAAAATCCATTTAGTCATCGAACATATTGCACCCACACAACTAAAATGACAGAATTTCTAAATTGCAGTGACCAACAATGATATAAATTATTCCACTGTAGTACATGCAATACTAGTTTTGTTTATACTATTGAATGTGCATGCAAGAAACTTTATTTGTGGAGAACCGCAAGACAGATAAAACGTAGAAGAGGAAAACACCTCTCTAATCTAAAAAATAGAAGACTGGGAACTCCTTTAGTTGGTCATTTTGTAGAAATGCAACATTCTGTGGCTGATTTCGGGATTTGGATAATAGAAAATATTTATAATAATAAAGAATATATTTTAAAGAAAAAAGAGATAGAATGGATTTGAAGATTGAAATCCTTGGTGCCTGCAGGTTTAAATGAAGATTTGGACATGCAGTCTTTAATTTGAATGTAACAGAGAAAGTATATATTAGAACACATATATGGATATGATTGTAATATGATGACGTGAATAGAATGAGCAACTGTCTGAAGAGATTGCATCACATGTCCTTCTGTCCCATCCCAAGACATATCATTAGTGTTCACTTAAATTGTCCAGTTTCTCACTGAAGTGAACAAGAGAGAGGCACAAACTTTTAAAATATGAACTTGCATACTAGACAGTCCTCTTCCACCTGCTCAGACAACCACTGCTCAGACAACCACTGTCTAATTCTGATATCCCAATTAAATTATGACTTTTTCTAGTCTGGTCTTCCAAAGTCAATGATTGTGTATCAGATATGTAATGAAGCAATAACAGGAATGATAACTAGGTAGAGGAATGAATAAAGTTGATTTATGTGAAGCTGAATTATTTTAGCGCTATGCATTAATGATAGCCCAGCCTAGTAGAGATGATGAGGTTAGTTGTGCTTCCAGCTCTGAGAAGTGTTCATGGTATGAGGCATGCAGAGTTTCCTCAAAAACAAAAGAAGATAGAGAGCTTTTTCCCTTAGTGATTAGGAAGTAAGCAAGCACCACCATATTCTGCATCACAGATGTGTAATATGTCAGTTTTACCACTTCCTTTTGAATTCTATGAGGGCGCAATTCTAACAACACTGCAAACATAATCAATTTGCAAAACTCTAAATTTAAATAAACTATTAAATTCAATAGTGTTGTTATATGTCTTCAACTTGACTCCAGTTTGACCCTATCACAGGTTACATGAGTGGGCCTCATTCTTCTCTCTCACTTTCCCACTTGCTGTGTCAAAGCAAGCTAACTCTGGGCCTGTTGATGTATTTATTGTTAATTTTGCTGTGTTTGTGTAATTACGGCAAAACTTTTTTTATTTGACTGTAAGTACACAAACACAGCAAAGACTTTAAAACACTTTAAAATGGATACAGAATCAAGTCCTGCCATTCGATTGTTGTAATGCTAGAATTGAAGTGAAGAGACTTTTCGTACTCAGACAGCTAAACTATAATAGTGACATTTAGAACTATTGATGGACTTTGCCCATCAATGAAAAGATGCGCTACAGTAACAAATGGAATACAAGGTAGCAGCAAGATGGACATGATGTTGTGTGATAAGTACCAACCAAAGGAGCTTTTATCCTGTTAAAATTCCACTTTTCAGGATTGTGTGTTAAAGTGATTAGTGACTATACGATATGGAGGAAAATAGCAGTTTGAAAAGTTACTTTTTAGAGCAAAATTTCCAGGATCTCTAATCAAATTCCCTAGTGGAAAGATTCTGGGAGTTGTACTCCAAAAAGGTAACTCTTTCAGACTGTAGGGGGAAAGTAATTAAGGTAAACACCTAACCAAAAATATGAGACTTGAGATGTTTGAAAGATTACAACTCTGACAGAAAATAATTTGTGTAATGTTGCATTTTTTATCTGTTGTCAATTATTGTTCCAAAATTGTTCCAAGTTAGTTGGTTTTATTACAGATCTCCCACATCATGTTTCATTTGATCCTCAAAATCAATTACCAGAGATAGTTTTCCTGTTCAGTTCAGTACTCGGCTTTATTGTCTCCAGGCTCCACCTTCAGGCGCACAATATTAAACATGAATCTACTCTCCAATCAGCAGCCACTTATTCCTCCACACTTCCTTCATCATGCCATGGTACGGGAGGCTGTGCAATGCTAGTTTGAAAGTCCCCGGTCTCAGATCAAAGCATCAAAAGCCTTTAGTTCAAGGGTTATCAGCCATTGGCCCACCAGATGTTTTGGATTAACCATTGGATATGCTGGCTGAGTTGTATCAGGAATTGAAATCCAAAACATCTGGAGGAGCAAAGATTGAGATCCACAACTCTAAACAAGCAATTTTTGTGTTATTATGTGCCTTCAAATCATTTCTGACTTATGGTGACTATAAAGTGGCCCTGTGTTAGTTTTCTCTGCAAGATTCGTTCAGATGGTGTTTGCCACTGCTGTTGTCTGAGGCTGAGAGAATGTGACTTGCCCAAGGTCATTCAGTGGATTTCCATAGCAGAGCAGGAATCCAACCTGGACTCTTGGAGTCCCAGCCCAACACTCAAACCACTTACACCACACCGGCTCTCAGTGAAGCAAGAAACATGATGAATTTTAAGATTTACTTGTTCGTTCTTTTCCAAAATGGCAGTTATGTGTTGGCATACTGTGAACAGTGAATTGCAAGATTTGTGCCAACTATGACCCATTAAATTCTGTAAGAATTACTTCACAGTAATCATACACACGATTGGTGTGTGGGGAATTTAGGCGGGATACAGACGGGCAGGGGAAGACGTCTTGGAGGTGTATTCTGCTGAATACGGAGCCTCCAGACCGCCCGCCCCGGGGGCGTGGCTAAGGTGTATGGGGCTTCCACATGGGAGGCAGTGAAGACGCCTCACCTGGGGCTGTTTCTGACCCGCAGTTTCCATACCGCCGCCTTGCAGGATGCTGGAAAGAGAGAGGCAGCTTCCGCACGGGCAGCCAAAAACGGGGCTTTTTTTTTTCTTTTGCCAGCTGGCGGCAGAAAGCATATGTGCACATTTAAAGTGCCCAGGCCCCTTTAAACTTTTCCCCCCACCCTGCCCAAGAACAATGGTGGTCTCCTGCCAGCTGGTGATCAGCTGGTGTTGGCATCCTTGTCCGCTTGCACGTTGCTAGTGTCACCAGCATCATGGATGCCTCCTCTCCTTTGGTCCCCGCGCTCTTGCTGAATCTGCAATGCACAGCCACAGCTGTCGTCGCTGCCACCGCTGTCCCCCTGCCATCCCCCATCACCTCCTTTGTACATATGTAAATATTTAAAAGTTTTAGCGTTTTTTTTATTGTTAGGTGAAAATGGCACAGGAATGTGTGTAGGGGTTCACTTTAAATTCCAAACTTTCCACAATTCTAGCAGCGCATGCGTACATGTTGCTCTAGGGTTAGGGTTACGAGCATTAAAATAGAGTGCAGCTGTGCTGCAGCCTCCACATCTGCATGGCATCTGATGCTCTAATTAGAGCCTCGGTGCAAACTGCGCATGTTCCAGGACACTGACTCATTATGCGACGCAGCAGACACGGAGCTTTTAAATGGGCAACTTAAATTAGCGGCGTAGCAATTCTGGCGTACCGGTGCAGCAGCTTATAGACGGAGCTGCGCAGTTGCGCAGCATATAGAAAAGAAGCGGGGAAAAGCGGTACCTTTTTAATGCCGCTTCTTCCCGCTTGGGGCGTGTGGGCGGCGTGTTCATGGCGGCATTCAGGTAAGGGCCGTCTGAAGGCTATACCTTCATGACGTCATGAACACACCCCTTTTTGCCTGTCTGTATCCCGCCATAGTCTGTAAACAAAAATCAGGGTTCTGTATAGCTTTTCTCAGCATGTTACTCATCTTCCAAGCTTGGCTTCAATACCGTTACCACTCATCCTGTTACTCAAATGATTACAAATCACTTTAATGCAATTTGTTCTCCTTTTCTCTCCCTCCTTTCTCTCTTTCAGGGATTCAGAAAATTAATAGACATAAAGAGGCTTGCCAGAAAGTTTGAAAGCAAAGACAAATTAAGGGTCTTGGAGCCAGAACACATGCTACTGAGCTACCGAGCTGATTATGGGCTTCTAAGGGAGGAAGTATATAGTGTGATAGATTTGTTCACTGTGACCAGCAGGAAGCTCTGCCAAAGCAGTCTGGGAAGGTTGGCTTCAACTCAAGTTTTTCATCATACACAAAGTCAAACCTAGCCAGACACACAACTCAAGCCAGTTTCATGCTGTCATTGGCTTGACCACAGCTATAGACAAGGACACTGTTTTGACAAATCATAAATATCAATTAGGGAGAAACCTATGCAACTTAGATTGTCAAGCAGAGTTTTCTGAGCAGAATTGGCAAGGCAATGTCCTAGGCTATCATGGAAGTCAAACTGTTTGGCATTTCAATGAACAAGACAAGAATCTTAATATAAAGGCTGATTCTAATTTTACCTGGTTGACATAGGTGTGGCTTTTACATAACAATGGTTCCTTGGATTCAGCTGTAAGTTTTACAGCAGTTGACTGAAGTAAATCTTCCAGTTCACAGACACAAACATGAAAAGTCTTCACACAGTCAAGATGAACAGTGCCAGGTAATCAAGATGACTATGGCTGCATCCTCACTGCAGAAATAATCCAGTTTGACACCACTTTAACTGCCATGTATCACTGTAATGGAATTCTGAGATTATTATTATTATTATTATTATTATTATTATTATTAACCTTTATTTATGAAGCGCTGTAAATTTACACAGCGCTGTACATGCAATCTTTTTAGTTAGACGGTTCCCTGCCCTCGGGCTTACAATCTAAAAAGACATGACACAGAAGGAGAAGGGAGTGGTGGAGGGAAAGGGTAAGAGGTCCAGCAGTTCCTCTCTACCTCCGAGGCCTGGACCAAGGCAGATGGACTGGAGGGAGGGCTTGGCTTCAAAAAGATTGGTAGTTTGTTGTGGCACGGGATAAAAATCCCATAATTCAATAGCATTGAGCAATGGCAGTAAAAGTGGTGTCAAACCAGATTATTTCTGCAATGCAGATTCAGCCCATGTGTACTTTACAGAAGATGGTCTTATATTTGAAGGACCTGGCTGTCAAAGGAAAGAAAGGGAGGGAAGAAGAAAGAGATCTATAACCCAATTAAGCCAAAGATCTTAAATCTAAGCTGTATTGCTGTTTTAGGACTTCTGGATCAATAAGATGCAGTTTGCTTAAATCCAAGACTTATTTCAGACAAACAACAGATGAAGTAATAAAGCTGTTCCTGGACTGTACCACTTCACTATGCAAATAAGAGGATGAAGTGACTGGATTCTTTTTCATGTGCATATGTGTATGTACACTCTCTGCACATAGGAAAACTAGGTCGGGCACAGTTGTCTCTCTTAATATGCAACTTGTAGATCTAAAGGGAAATTGTGAAAAAATAATGAACCACACATTTTTCAGTGTAGTATAGTCAGGAATAGGGCTCTCAACAAAACCAGAAAAATACCAGTCAGCCTGGACAGATTAGCAGTGATGGCGAACCTATGGCACGCATGCCAGAGGTGGCACTCTGAGTCCTTTCTGTGGGCACATGTGCTGTTGCCCCAGCACAGAGTTTGCCAGACTTTGGCGGGATACAAACCGCCGCTTTGCGGCGCTTCCCCGCTGGCGCCATTTGCTCCACGCGGGAGCCGCAGCAGCCAAACCGCGCGGCTCCCGCACGGAGCAAAAAAGAAGCTCCATTTTGGAGCTTCTTCTTGCGGCGCACTGATGACGTTGCGAAGCGCCGCAGGCGCATTCGCGATGTCATAGGCGCCACGACACGTCTGGACGCTATGCGTCCAGTACGTAAAGATGGCAGCGCCCATGTGGAAGGGGCGCCGCCATCTTGTACGTATTGTATACGTACTAGGGTTAGGGGGGTGCGGAAGCACCGCCCCTTCCTAACCCTAGTACGTATACAATACGTACTATATGGCGGTTTATATCCCGCCTTTGTTACTAGAAAGCCAGAGGGACATGGCACTTTGCAATAAATAAGTGGGTTTTGGATTGCAGTTTGGGAACTCAGCCTCTAAACGGTTCACCATCACTGGATTAGGGGCTTCTCTATGTTCATGAAAGAGCTAGAGAAGATCCTAAAGAGTAAGGATATACAACTGAGCACCAAGGTTAGAATCATCCAAGCCATAGTACCCCTAATCACTATGTATGGATGTGAGAGCTGGACTATGAAAAATGCAGGTAAAAAGAAAAACAACTCATTTGAGATATGGTGTTGAAAAAAGAGTGCTGAGGATACTATGGACAGCCAAAAAGACAAACAAGGGGGTTTTAAGCAAATCAGGCCAGAAACGTCCTTGGAGGCCAAGATGGATAAATTGAGGCTGTTGCACTTTGGCCACATCATGAAAAGGCATGGCTCATTGGAAAAGAAATAATGCAGGGAAAGGTTGAGAGTAGAAGAAGGAGAGGTAGAATGCACACCGGATGGCTAGACTCGAGTAGAGAGGACACAGGCATGAGTCTGCAGTAAATGAGCAGAGCAGTGGAGGACAGAGAGACTTGGAGATGTCTCATCCACAAGGTCACCATTAGTTGAAGTCAACTTGAGGGCAGCAAACGACAGCAACAACTATGCCCCAAAGAGAGAGAGAGAGAGATGAAAGCTAATTTTCATGCCCACATTTGAAATTTTGAATATACGTTTCCAGTTTTCTGTTCTAATCTAAAAAATCCATTCCAAACGCCACCACCTTTGGAGGGAGAGAGGTCATGTACATTTATTTTGTGAAAAGATATTTGCTGGACTTGGTCCCTTTCCCCAGTGCCATTCCTTTCTCCTTTTGTGTCATTTCTTTTTAAATTGTAAACCTGAGGGTGGGGAACTGTCAAATTAGCAATCTGTAAACGTCTCTGAGAGCCTTTGTGGCTGATAAATACTCTAAATAATATATAAACAAATAAAAATGGACCTGTATAGCCTTTGAAAGAATTTGGGAATAAAGGATTTGGAAGCAGGTGGAGGGTTAAAGCCTGTATTTCTCTTCCAACTTTCAATCTGGCCATTAGGTATGAATCTTTTTTTGAATATTAATATGTGCTGTTGCAGCCTTCAAGTCCCATGACCTGTCAACTGAATGGCACCATTAGGGGTGCAAGAGAGTAAACTCACTTTCCATGCTAAGTAATATACATACCCTCCAACTGTCCTGATTTGGCATGGACAGTCCCAATCAGTCATCTGGAATCCCAGTTTCAGTTGCTTTTGTAATGTCCCAACTTCTCCCTTGTCCTTCCACTTTGTCTCAGCTTAGTTCAATTGCTGCAAACTGAGTTCAAAGTGCAAAAGTAATTTGTACTCAATTAAATCTGCAGAGAGGAGATGTCATAATCTTGCCCTTCCCTCTAGGTTAAGGCAAAAGCAAACTGCTACAGCCTCTTCTATCTTTTTCTGTTCTTCCTCACTAATACATTTGTTCATTCTGACCACACTCTGATGTAGTACAGCCACGTGTATCCTGGTTTTCATCTGTCAAATGTTAGAAGGTATAGTATGGACATGGCTTATTAAAAACCTACCCTCATTTAATTGAAAATAAAAACACATGCCAAATGAACAAAGACTAGTTCAAGAGTGGCAGTGTCCATATTGACAAGTAAATTTAATAAGTACCTCACCATCCAAAATGATGTCAGCTTGATTAAAATGTAATTCAGAAACAGGAATCATATGCCAGAGACATTTTCTAGTTAATATTTCTGTACACACAGGTGTTTTATCATTTACCATTTCTTCTAAGACACACACATACATGCACATTTTTCCCTCCTTTGGCTCAGTCTCAGAGTCTCCTTCCCATGAAATTGAAAGATTTCTTGTAGTAATGCCTTTGTTGTATTGGGATACTATTGGAAATATGGATTACAGTATTCTGTGAAAAACATTTATTACTCTGAACTGTGACTCAGACATTGTTGCATTTCTAAGGTTATAGATTTTCTTTCAGCTAAACTAAGGCTGTAAGTCACTGTGACAGCTGTAATGTGTGTAGAACCATAGTACAGATTCTATTGCATACATATTTTTGCTAGAGGTTTATGATGTTCAAAATGTTTCTTCTCCCTTCCATCTGCCCCCTCCAATGCCATTCTGTGTCTGTTGTGTAAATATATAGAGGAGACTACAACACTGAAGTCAATTTCCAGATGAAATCTTCCCAGGAACACTAGTTTGTCCTTTAAAAAAAAGAAGAAGGGAGGGGAAGAGAACATAGCATACAAAGTAATTATATTCAAGCACAATATTGAATTGTAATAAAAGATGAATGACAGAAAGTCTGTGTCATTGTGAAGAATGGGGAAGGTTACTGAAAGCTGAAGCTGGGAAGGGATTTATCATGTGCCGTGGCTCCGGGCATTGTGTCGAAAGATCTGCGGGCTTATTTGCAAGAGTGTTTGACGAGAAAATAGAGAGGGCTCTACTAGAAAGAATGGTGATAGATTTTTATCCTTTATACCCAGCAAAGATAGAAAGATGAATCAGGTTTTCTTGTTCAGAGAAAATCTATAGGAAATTGCAAGGCAGGGAAACCACGGTGCAGTGGGGTGGGGCAGGGGGGGTCTTCAAATTCAGCCTGAAGCCCCAGACATTCCCTAATTTAAAAGAAGAGACAGTTGCTCAAGTGCGAATGAGACATAAAAAAAACCACCAAAATGTCATTGTGAGCAGTATCGGGTCTGTTGGGTTTGAAAGAACAACAACAATGAAACCTTCAATGACTGGGGACTACCAGAAAGATCTCAAGCTTTGCTTGTGAAGCTTCTGTGTCTATGCAAACAACCCTTTTAGATAGTTCTTAGAATTCAGATCTAGTACTATAGTCATAACGCAACTGGGGAAAATAATGGCTTTCTGGCTGTATTAGAATGCAAAACAGTGTGTCGAGAGCCCTACTTTGTTCCCAGAATTTCTCTGCAGCCAGCCCCACTAGTGCTTTGGTCTAAGCCAAGCCTCAATATCTATTAGGTCAAGAGAAATGGGTTTTCTTCCATTATTGCTCTTTGGCATAATGCAGGAAATTGGATGTACAGTAAATGGATTTGTGCTCCATTCATGATAAAATCCCTGTTCGGGCATGAAGCTTTCTAGGTGACCTTGGGCCAGTTATTCTCAGCTTACCCCACCTCAGAGGGTTGTTGTCAAGATCAAAATGGGTAATCTCCATGTCTGTGAGTTCAATGGAGGAATGATGTGAATACAATTGTGATCGACAGATAAGCAGAGAGATGTCCTGATCATATCATATAGAAGGCCACTTTTCAACTGAAAGTGGCTGAATCCACATTGCATAAATAATAGAGTTTGACACCACTTGTCATTATTATTATTATTATTATTATTATTATTATTATTATTATTTATAGCTCGCCTCTCCTCAGAGGATCGAGGTGGGCTACAATAAAAAATAAAGCATAGTAAAATAATAATACAATCCCTAACCCACAATTAAAATACAACAGCATAAAAATCAGTTATTAAAATCACAATAAAAATTGCAGTAAAATTTAATCCCCATTACAATGAGGTGATTTAAAGGAGAGTCAAGCAGGCACAGTTGTGGGACAGTGGAGAGGGCCCATGTATTAGTCTGGGAATGCCCGCCAGAAGAGATCCATCTTAATGGCTTTTTTAAAGACCTCAAGAGATGTTATGTGACAGATCTCCTCTGGTAGGTCATTCCAAAGTTTAGGAGCAGCTGATGAGAAGGTCCTCTGGGTAACCACAGCAAGTCTGGTCCTCTTAGTCTGTAGTAAATTTGTCCCAGAGGACCTGAGTGTCATGGCTCAGTGCTATGGAATTCTAGGATTTGTAGTTTGTGAGACATTTTGTCTTCTGTCAGAGAGTTCTGATGCCAGAGCAAACTACAATTCCCAGAATTCTATAACATAGAGCTATGGTAAAGTGGTGTCAAATTGAATTATTTATGCAGTGTGCATGCAGAGGAGGAGGATGGTGATGATGATGATGATGATGATGATGATGATGTGTACTTTATCTACTCCAATATTTTAGTTAATTCTTCTCCTCCTAATGTCATCTCCTCCTAATGATAGTCTAGTCTTCTTTTCCTAATGCTGGCCATGATAGGATAGGGCTATTGCCATGTGAGTTGCATTGCATTGGCATCAGCTTATCTCAAAAGGGTCGGAAAGAATAACAGTGGAAAACATACAGTAAACACAAGATGCCTTAACAAAAATGCAAAACTTATTTCATCTGCCTCTCTCTGCCATGTAGAGCCTCCTTTAGTTTCCTTAAATCAATAAATATAAAATGATAGCAACAGGGAGTCCCAGTAACCATATGAGGTTAATGAGACCAGCATGTGGCAAAAAAGCTTTGTCACAAATCTCACAGAAAACAGTGGCCTTGGTTTCATTTTTCCCAGTATTTTTAATAACAGTTTTGGGATGAAACTAGAACAGGACTACAGTGGAGAAGGGGATTTACATTTTCACCTGAATCATTTTTCCTTGACCTACAAGTGAAACAACAAATCCCAGCATCCCATGGACTAGAGCCATGACAGTTAAAGGAGCATTATACTACATGGTATAAAGCATTCATAGACACATTACAACGAGAAGGCCCAACAAAGGGTGTGTCCTGTGGATTTAATGCAGTCTGACATCACTTTAGGTGCTGTCAGTTCCATTCTATGGAATCCATGGATTTACGACAAGGTCTTTAGCCTTCTCTGCCAAAGAGTTCTGCTGCCTCACAAAACTACAAATCCTCAGATTCTGTAAGATGGAGCCATGGCAGTTAAAGTGGTGTCAAACTGCATTATTTCTACAGTGTAGATTCACTCATCAGGGTATCAAAATTTGCTCTAAGCAGGGGTCGGCAACCTCCGGCCCACGGCCGGAGGCAGCCCGCGGAGGCCTTTGAGCCGGCCCCTGGCTCCTCCTGCCGCCGCCGCCGGTTGTGGCTTTTCCCTGCTCTGGGCGCCGCCATTTTGGCCAAAAAATGGCGACGGGAGGTCGCGGTGAGATTTTGCCGCCATTTCCCCCCCAAAATGGCGACACCCAAGGGCTCCGACGGCAGCACGGGCCCCCTGGGAGGCCAGTTGCCATCTGGGGCCCTCCAGGAGGGCTCCGCAACAGCAGTGGGCCTCCCAGAGGCCCGTTGCCTTCACTGGGGTCCTCCAGGAGGCTCCGGCGGGCGAGCAGCGAGCCTCTGGAGGCCCCATTGCTGTCGCTGGGGCCCTCCGGGAGGGGCTCTGACATGGCAGCGGCCCCTGGGAGGCCAGTTTCCGTCGCTGGGCCCTCCAGGAGGGCTCCTGCGGTGGCAGCGGGCCTCCCAGAGGCCCATTGCCTTCGCTGGTGCCCTCCAGGAGGGCTCCGACGGCGGCAGCGGGCCCCTGGGAGGCCAGTTGCTGTCGCTGGGGCCCTCCAGGAGGGCTTCGGCGGCGGCAGTGGGCCTCTGGTGTCAGGGGCCGGCAAAGACGGGGAGGCCTCCAGCGCTGGCGGTCCCCGCCGGCTCTTTCCCAGCCTCTGACAGGGCCTGGGGCCCCGTCAGGGGCCGGCAAAGAGGAGGTGGCCTGGCCCCTGGGGGTGGAAGCTCCGCCCCCAGGGGTGGAAGCTCCGCCCC
>NC_056522.1:334315002-334353662 GCF_019175285.1 Sceloporus undulatus
AGTGGGGTGGATAGAGCGACACAATGGTGGCGAAAGTGCGGATTTGGCCGATATATCGGACCCGACACGAGTGGTTTCCTTTAAAAAAAGAAGAAGGGAGGGAAGAGAACATAGCATACAAAGTAATTATATTCACACAATATTGAATGGTAATAAACGAGAGTGACAGAAAGTCTGTGTCATTGTGAAGAATGGGGAAGGTACTGGAAAGCTGAAGCTGGGAAGGGATTTATCATGTGGCCTGGCTCTGGGGCAGTGTGTCGAAGATCTGCGGGCTTATTTGCAAGGTGTTTGACGAGAAAATAGAGAGGGCTCTTAGAGAAAGAATGGTGATAGATTTTTATCCTTTTATACAGCAAAGATAGAAAGATGAATCAGGTTTCTTGTTCAGAGAAATCTATAGGAAATTGCAAGAGCAGGGAAACCACGGTGCAGTGGGGGTGGGGCAGGGGGGGTCTTCAAATTCAGCCTGAAGCCCCAGACATTCCCTAATTTAAAAGAGAGAGACAGTTGTGCTCGAAGTGCGAATGAGACATAAAAAAACCCACCAAAATGTCATTGTGGAGCAGTATCGGGTCTGTTGGTTTTGGAAAGAACAACAACAATGAAACTTCAATGACGGGGGAATACCAGAAAGATCTCAGCTTTGCTTGTGAAGTTCGTTGTCTATGCAAACAACCCTTTTTAGATAGTTCTTAGAATTAGATCTAGTACTATAGTCATAACGCAACTGGGGAAATAATGGCTTTCTGGCTGTATTAGAATGCAAAACGTGTGTCGAGAGCCCTACTTTGTTCCCAGAATTTCTCTGCAGCCAGCCCCACTAGTGCTTCGGTCTAAGCCAAGCCTCAATATCTATTGGGTCAAGAGAATGGGTTTTCTCCATTATTGCTCTTTGGCATAATGCAGGAAATGTGGATGTACAGTAAATGGGATTTGGTGCTCCATTCATGTAAAAATCCCTGTTCGGGCATGAAGCTTTCTAGGGGACCGGGGGCCAGTTATCTCAGCTTACCCCACCTCAGAGGGTTGTTGGTCAAGATCAAAATGGGTAATCTCCATGGTCTGTGAGTTCAATGAGGAATGATGTGAATACATTGTGATCGACAGATAAGCAGAGAAGTGTCCTGATCATATCAATAGAAGGCCACTTTTTCAACTGAAAGTGGCTGAATCCACATTGCAAAATAATAGGAGTTTGACACCACTTTGTCATTATTATTAGTATTATTATTATTATATTTTTATATTTATAGCTCGCCCTCCTCAGAGATCGAGGTGGGCTACAATAAAAAATAAAGCATAGTAAAATAATAATATACAATCCCTAACCCACAATTAAAATACAACAGCATAAAAAATCAGTTATTAAAATCACAATAAAAATTGCAGTAAAATTTTCCCATTACAATGAGGTGATTTTAAAGGAGAGTCAGCAGCACAGTTGTGTGGACAGTGGAGAGGGGTGCCCATGTATAGTCTGGGAATGCCCGCGCAAGAGATCCATCTTAATGGCTTTTTTTAAAGGCCTCAAGAGATGTTATGGTGACAGATCTCCTCTGGTAGGTCATTCCAAAGTTTAGGAGCAGCTGATGGAGAAGGTCCTCTGGGTTAACCAAGCAAGGTCTGGTCCTCTTAGCTGTAGTAAATTTGTCCCAGAGGACCTGAGTGTCCATGGCTCAGTGCTATGGAATTCTAGGATTTGTTAGTTTGTGAGACATTTTTGTGCTTCTGTCAGAGAGTTCTGATGCCAGAGCAAACTACAATTCCCAGAATTCTATAACATAGAGCTATGGTAAAGTGGTGTGTCAAATTGAATTATTATGCAGTGTGCATGCAGGAGGAGGAGGATGGATGGATGATGATGATGATGATGATATGATGTGATGTTTATCTACTCCAATATTTTAGTTAATTGTCTCCTCCTAATGCATCTCCTCCTAATGATAGTCTAGTCTTCTTTTCCTAATGTGGCCATGATAGGATAGGAGCTATTGCCATGTGAGTTGCATTGCATTGGCACAGCTTTTATCTCAAAAGGGTCAGAAAGAATAACAGTGGAAAACATACAGTAAAACACAAGATGCCCTTAACAAAAATGCAAAAAACTTATTTCATCTGCCCTCTCTGCCATGTAGAGCCTCCTTTAGTTTCCTTAAATCAATAAATATAAAAAATGGATTCAACAGGGAGTCCCATGTAACCATATGAGGTTAATGAGACCAGCATGTGGCAAAAATGTTGTCACAAATCTTCACAAGAAAACAGTGGCCTTGGTTTCATTTTTCCCAGTATTTTTAATAAAAGTCTTTTGGGGATGAAACTAGAACAGGACTAAGTGGAGAAGGAGGATTTACATTTTCACCTGAATCATTTTTTCCTTGACCTACAAGTGAAACAACAAATCCCAGCATCCCGGGACTAGAGCCATGACAGTTTAAAGGAAGCATTATACTACATGGTTAAATGCATTCATAGACACATTACAAAGAGAAGGCCCAACAAAGGGTGTGTCCTGTGGGATTTAATGCAGTCTGACATCACTTTAGGTGCTGTCAGTTCCATTCTATGGAATCCATGGATTTACGTACAAGGTCTTTAGCCTTCTCTGCCAAAGAGTTCTGCTGCCTCACAAAACTACAAATCCTCAGATTCTGTAAGATGGAGCCATGGGCAGTTAAAGTGGTGTCAAACTGCATTATTTCTACAGTGTAGATGCACTCATCAGGGATATCAAAATTAGCTCTAAGGCAGGGGTCGGCAACCTCCGGCCCACGGGCCGGAGGCAGCCCGCGGAGGCCTTTGAGCCGGCCCCTGGCTCCTCCGGTGCCGCCGCCGCGTTGTGGCTTTTCCCTGCTCTGGGCGCTGCCATTTGGGCCAAAAAATGCGACGGGAGGTCGCGTGAGATTTTGCCGCCATTTCCCCCCCAAAATGGCGACACCCAGGGCGCTCGACGGCAGCAGCGGGCCCCTGGGAGGCCAGTTGCCATCGCTGGGGCCCTCCAGGAGGGCGTCCTGCAACAGCAGTGGGCCTCCCAGAGGCCCGTTGCCTTCATGGGGTCCTCCAGGGAGGCTCGGGGCGGCGGCAGCAGCGAGCTCTGGAGGCCCATTGCTGTCGTGGGGCCCTCCGGGGGGGGCTCTGACAATGGCAGCGGGCTGGGGAGGCCAGTTTTCCGTCGCTGGGGCCCTCCAGGAGGGCTCCTGCGGCGGCAGCGGGCCTCCAGAGGCCCATTGCCTTCGCGTGGTGCCTCGCAGGGGGCTCCGACGGCGGGCAGCGGGCCCCTGGGAGGCCAGTTGCTGTCGCTGGGGCCCTCCAGGAGGGCTTCGGCGGCGGCAGTGGGCCTCTGGTTGTCAGGGGCCGGCAAAGACGGGGAGGCCTCCAGCGCTGGGCGGTCCCCGCCGGCTCTTTCCCGGCCTCTGACAGGGCCTGGGGGCCCCGTCAGGGGCCGGCAAAGAGGAGGTGGCTGCCCCTGGGGTGGAAGCTCGGGCCCGGGGGTGGAAGGCTCTGGCCCCAGGGGTGGAAGCTGCCGCCCCAGGGGTGTAGCTTCCACCCCGGGGGTGGAAGCTCCACCCCCACAGCGTCGCCCCCCCCCAGTTGTCTGAGGGACAGCAACCGCAACCCGGCCCCCGGCTCAAAAAGGTTGCCTACCCCTGCTCTAAGGGCTGGAGCAGATGGGCAGGAAAAAGCAGCTCGAACCTATGTTTTCCAAATGTAGGTCAAAACCCTGCTGTCTACATGGCCTGTTCTCAAGGTGGGCCAAACATCCAAGGGCAGTCTGCAAGACACGACATCAAGTCGCTCTGCGTTGTTATTTTGTTGTTGTTGCCTCACCACCATGCATGCACACCATCACACAAATACGCTGTCTCCAATTACCTCCCCCTCCTCATCCAGATGCCTTTCCATTGGGTGGCTGCCCCTTTTACCCGCCTCATAGTTGCACATGCGATGCACCACCAGAGCAATGTGTCAGTGCATTGGTGTGCCCAACACAATCATGGAGGCTTCCCATACATTCCCCTTTCACACACACACACAGACACCCAATGGCACAAGGACCTGGGTATGTTTATAACAGAAAAGAGACCATTCAAGGTGGCATGATATAACTTACCCTAAGATCCATGAAATTCCCTAGAATTTTAGTAATGTAATTTAGTATTAGTAATGATTTTTTTTAAAAAAAATACATTTTTCTGTATAACTGCAGATATATTAAGGAAGTGGAAGAGAGGAAGCCATTTTATTACATGTAAATATATGTTTGTATGTATAATTAATGAATGTAGATTTGTTGGCTGAATAGTTTTTTGTTGCTATTGTTCTTGTCTGTTTATGTGTGTGTGTATATATAAATGTTTTTAAAGATTGTTAAAAGCCTTAAAATATTTTTAAAAGATCCCACAATTCCCTGAAGTGACACTAACACCGTATTGTATGTCCCCCAACCTCTCTTTGGTGGGTGGATAAGCCACACTGTGAGAATTACTATCTTTAGTGTCTTAATGTCTGCATCATAAGCCCATCTTCCTCTTTTTAAACAAGGTGTGAGGAAGGTGTGACCCTCCAGAGGTTCTTGAATTCTATCACTCCAGCCAGAATAGCCATTGGTCATAGATATTGGGAGCTACATTCTAGATTGCATTTTGTAGAGAGGCGGGATAGAAATAAAAAAATTATTATTATCATTATTATTATTATTATTATTATTATTATTATTATTATTATTCCTTATCCCTGCTTTATGCCATTACCCAAGTAATATGCTTATGGGAATTCTTTTATATAGCTCAAAAGAAGAACATCTCTGGTACTTCTGAAAAGTCTATTGCTTCACCTTTATTATGGTATCAACTTGGTAAAGTATGCCTCAGCTTCAAGCTACCCCAACGTGGGAAAATCCTTGTTGTTATATTTATTTCTGTCCCACCTTTTCCTCCACTCTGGGACTCAAGGTGGCTTATAAAGGGATACACACATGTTTAACCTCAAAGACGGGTCTTAGCACATTCTCCCATATGCAGCCTATATGCAATCCAGGCTTATCCCACAGCCTTTCAAGGAGGGGAAAATCTGTTCAATTGGAGACATTACCATTAAAAAGAAAACAGCACAACACATTCTGGAAGGCCATTTTAAACCAGGCAATCAGCTATCACAGGCCTGCCAAAACAAAAAAAGTCTTCACCTGCCTACATAGGATAGCAGGGAGGATACCAGTCTAAACTGTCCAGGAAGGGCATTCTGGAGCAGCCACTGGGAAGGCCATCTTCCATGTTGCCACCAGACATGCATGTGAGAGTGGTGGGACAGTGAGAAGGATCTCAGGCCTTTTGCATAACAGATTTTTCCAGCATGACAAAAAGCACACTTTTACAACCATCTCCCTCACAAATAGAACGGAAGTGCTCTGAGAGCAGGCAGAGAAGTAAACAGAAAGTCACTTCTCTATCACTGCATCTTGACTTACATTTGTAATGCAATAAGGCTCATAGTAATTGCTCTTCCAGTAAAGCTTGGGGAAGTCACTTTTCCCCCATCAGGAACACCACTGAATAGCCAATATTTTGAGAAAAGCTGGCCAAGATTCTGTATTGTCATCCTAGTTACAACTGACAATGCCTCCCAACAAACCTATCTTCACAGCCTGGCAGCACCCTGAGCAAAATGTTTCTGAGGTGCTGGAGATCAAAGCCTTGGGGGAAAACATCTGCAGCAGGCACCTAGTGAGGAGGTACCTTGGGAACAAGTGGCTGGGGAGGCATGTTTGATCCTTGATCTCCATAAAGATATGGGAATTCTTTAACTATTTCAATTTCCTTGTTGTCTAGATTGAATTTTTGTATTTCTTCTGTGGTCATTATTTTTGTTTTCTTTATGCTCAGCATCAGACCTACCTTTGCACTTTCATCAACTTTTAATGAATGGGGGAAAACCTGTGAATAGCTGTAAATCGCACTGTTAACCCATTATTGAAGTATGTGTGATAGGTCATTCCGGGGTAATTCACAGAGAAGGGGATATAAAGAAGTTTCTCTGCATCCACTCACCCATTCCAAATGAAAGCAAGCCTCCTTACTCACGAGGAGTCAATCATTTAACTTGGTAGGAGAAATGGAATTTAAAGATGTTTCTCTGCACACACACCCAATGAAGGCATGACTACTTACTTAATCTTGGATAGTTGATGAGTAAACGGAAGGGTAGTGCGATAAGATCTATAGCCAACCTGTTATCAGTTCACAATTGTGTGATAATGTGAAAAGAATCGTTGCTGTTTCGGGTATTTAAAAAGCCGCAACAGCATTTGCTTTCTGTGATAATGTCCCTAATCTCCAGTGCCTCAGAAATATGGTTTGGTTGGGGCACTGGCAACCTGCAAAAGTAGGTTTTTGTCATCACATTTGGTCATTCATAACTATAAAAGTGAATCCTCATCAGTTGTTGCTGTTGTTGTGTGCCTTCAAATCATTTCCAGCTTATGTCAACCCTAAGGCAAACCTGTCAGGTGTTTTCTTAGCAAGATTTGTTCAAAGAGGTTTTCTTTCTTTAAGGCTGAGAGAGTGCAATTTGCCCATGGTTACCCAGTAGGTTATGAGATCATAAATCTATATTATGATATCGTAAGTGCTGAACAGCATGCCAATCATTGTCACTAACTGTGCTAGCTGGGAGACACTGGAAGATGTAGTCAAAAATAACTTTCCCAAGTTCTTCCTTTCAGTCACATCTTAGCAAGTCACAATCTTGTGGAAGCTTAGCAGTCTGCATCATCAGACCAGAATACATGGGAATATTGGACTTCTCTAGTGCACTCCCAACTGTGGAGAAAAATGCTTCCGCACTATTTTTCTTGAGCAGTAGATGCATTTCTTGTTAATTTTGTGCCCGTGTTTACACTCAGAATCTTTTATTGGCTCTGATTTGTACCTTACCACATGCCAAAAATTCAGCAGTGTCATAGCTAGCCTTGTGAAAAGTAAGGGTATGCAAAACATTTAATATACAATAATTTTGTGTGGCTGTTTTTTATTCCAGACAATTCATGATCAAATCTATTTGGTCCCAATGACCTGATCACAAATGTGTCTATTGACGTTGTTGGTCAACTTATGCAAGTACTTCTAATGCGCACAACTGTGGATAAAAACAATATTCAAGAAACTTGTGTTCTCAATATCCTGCTGATATCAGCAAAATGTCCAAGAGCCACAATTTGAACCAACACTTTTGTTAAAATCTCCAAGTAAATAAAACGGTCCTCAGCTGGATGACTTGTGACAAGATGGCTCAACTGTAGATAAAAACTGTCCTTATTATCCACAGGGGGCAATGTAAGAGAAAACACACTGGTGATAGTTAAGTACTCTTCTGTCAAGGTTAGATGAAGAGATACTGTTTGGCTGGAGCCAGCTTTTGTGTTACACATATTTACAAGTATGCTTTTAACAGTATATTGCCATGCCAAAAACTGGTATAACTAAGAATCATATTCCCTATAATATCCCCTATGATTATATACCTAGGATTTACTCAAAGATATATACCTCAGCAATCATACCTGCACATTAAGTCTGTGTTTATCTTATATAACCAACCACAAAAAACATGCTAAATGCAAGATATGAAGTCAAGGAAAATCACAACTTAATGTTCTTTGCCACTTGGCAGAATGCAGTCTACTTGCCCCATACACGAGCTTGCCCCAGCATGTGAGGCTCTTTCCATTCCTAATAAGAGCTACATGATGCTAGATTTTCAGAGCTGAAACTAAATTTGATATCAGATTTCCTCCCATGCAGACTTTGAGAAATGCGATTATCCCACAGGTAGTCTGAATATTCACCGAGCACTTCATATTGGTATTTGACATCTAAAGATATTCAATACTGTTGTGTGTTTTTTGTGTTGTTTGTTTTGTTTTGTTTTGTTTGGGGAGTCTGACATCCAGTGCTACTTAGCATTCAAAAGTATTTGATCATTGTTCTAAAACAGTAATTACCATTTGATTCTATTTGATATTTAACATACTGTAATAATTGGAGCTAATCATATCTCCCAGCCTAACACACATATGAGAACCAGCATGGTGTACTGGTTTGAGCATTGGATTATGACTCTTGAGACCAGGGTTCAAATCCCAGTTTGGCCATGAAAACCCTCTGAGTGATCTTGGGCAAGTCACACTCAGAGAGTGGCAGTGGCAAGCCCCCTCTGGAAAAACTT
This sequence comes from Sceloporus undulatus, assembly GCF_019175285.1. Classification (NCBI taxonomy): domain Eukaryota; kingdom Metazoa; phylum Chordata; class Lepidosauria; order Squamata; family Phrynosomatidae; genus Sceloporus; species Sceloporus undulatus. The sequence goes on from NC_056522.1 coordinate 334,323,229, forward strand.
GCCAAGAAAAGCCTGTAATAGGGTTGCATTAGGGTCATCATAAGTTGGAAAATACTTGGAAAGCATACAACGACAACAACACATCATAGAGTGATACCAATAAAATAAACTGTAAACTACACACACAGCCAGTTAGAGAAAAGACAGGATACACTTTTCATGATGTAAAATAAATGGAAATGTAATCCGAACCTTGTGTCCCTCACATTTTCGTATTAACAATACTAAAATGCTCAGAATAAAGAATGATGTCTGCATAGAACTGAAGACTAGCACTGAAAAACTGTCAATAGAGTTGCATTTCAGTGTTTGCACTGTGAATGGGGTACATTTTTTTTCTGGTACCATAAATTCACCATACAAAACTGCTGCTCAAGAATTTATAAAACATGTATATCTCCTGGGTCTTAAATAGGAACTAAGACTTTTTAACATCCTATATAAGTTTGAGCAGTTTCTTAGTGCAAAAATGTGTATATTGCCACAAAGTACAAAGTTTATTTCAGACTACTGTGAAGATAATGAATTCGGTTTTACCTTTTGCATTGTAATTCCTTCTGATCCCATATATTATGGTCCATTCACTCAAGCATGTGTATAATAATTTTCCAACAGAGGCATCATTCTATACATCTCATGAAGTGGGCTGCAGTGGATGAAACCTTAGGTTAAAGATGGGGCTTTGTTTGCCTAAACACTTTCATTTTTTGGATTTAGTTGTATCCAAAGTATTCAAACTCAGTCCATTTACTTGAGAGGAAGACCTAAGGAACTCAATTAGTGTAGACATACACTAACAGTTTATGAACAGAATTTGCAGTGGGTGACTTTGCATTGGACAGCATGTAACATCTACAGACTGCAATACCATGTTTTGCCTGCACACAACAGACAAACACAGCTGCCCCTCTAGAAATAGTGTGACAGTGTAATCTCAGTAAAACAGAATAATCCACTGAAGTGTTTGATTCATTCATATAGAAATGTAGTCTCATTTCTCAATGCAGCAGCTGGATTACATCACCTTCAGGTGCCTTTGAACCCCAGCAAGTCTATGGAGATGCTTGAAGAAATTCCACAGTACCAAGACAAGACAGTGATTGTTAAGAGACCATAGTCTCATGAGGTATTTGCTGTAGCCTGAACTGCTACTGTTCTGTTCCAACTCTTTTCATGAATAGCGATATTATTGGTTCACGGTGTTCAGCAGGGAGGGATTGCCAAACACCTCATTACAAACTTCTGCAGAGAGGAGCAAGCCTGTGCTGAAAGGATTTTCCATTTCTACCAATTTCCTGCCTCTCGTGTTCTTTACATGTTGTTTACTTTAAGCAGAGTGGATGGTGGTACTTAAAAAGAAAGGAAGCAGAATATGTTAAACAACATACCTAAGATTATTTTCTACCAAAAAAACCCACAACCATTTACTTCAATGTCTTTTATGCCAAAACTACATCTATAAACAACACTGTAAAATATAAAATATACATTTTATATGAGTTTAGAAAATATCCCTTCTTTGATAGAGACTAGATGAGGGAGGAAAGACAGAAATTCACTGACTCCAGTGTTTCCCATCATGCATGTGTGGAATTTGACATTGCAACTGCCTCCCAAGGACTGGAACATTAAGTTACCTCATTGTGGTCAAAGAAGCTACATTTATTCAAATATAAATCAACATTTCCCAATGGCTATTTGTGTTTTATATCTCAAATGGTGATTGGGTTTTGAAAGGCTCAGTGCATAGAGTGTTCTGCTAATAAAAAGATTTCTTGTCTCCTTCATTGTATGCCTTACATCCTGTCCTTGTCAACTTCCAGGCATTCTGCCCATTGCAAAAAGCTCTAAATCTTACAGGGAGTGACTGGTGCATGTGTTTACCCTTCCTAAGGTCATTTCAAATGATCAGCATGTGGGTGAGGAGTTATTCTGTAAAATACTTGAACCTAAAGAATACCCATTAAGTGGTAGGACAAAACAGAACTTTCTGCGAATCCAAAGTTGGGGGCTAAAAGAATTACAATTCAAGACTACTGAAAGGACAGTTGTCTAGATTTTCACATGCACTGTACATCTATTTACATTCTATTTAGAATTCCTGAAGTTAGCAAATCAATTCTGAGATTGTAATAGCAATATAATGGAAATATATTTCTGCTGTAAAAACACTAGAATAGCTTGTCCATTGATATATATTGATATATTCAATAACCTAAATTAATCCATTTCAGTAGAGGCAGGGGGTTATAAGGCCCAAAGCAGAAGTGACATTTGAGATCCTGCCATTAGCTCCTACAAGGTCCCATACATGTGACAGGCTCTGATGAGCAATATGGAAAGACTGGGACAGGGGCTAGAAGGAGGATGTCCTTGCTTTGTAAGTGTCCAGTACAATTTGCTCCAGTTGACTCCCTCCATTGGCAACTCTGAAAAGAGTGGAAAGCAATATTTGTGAATTCACATTTGGCATGAGAAAGGGAGTCTGGTATCAATGAACTGCTTCTGCAAGGCTGCTCCCATTTCACTGGCTGCAATAAAAGAGCTGTCCCAGTGGATGCATCAACTGCCTATGGCACCCTACCTATTGAGCTGTAGAAGAAGGCCTAAACAACCAAGAACCCCATTAGTACATCACAGGACATAAGGGTCTGCCCTTGAGATTCCTGTTTTCATGGTTCATGATAGAGATAATGATGGAGATTATTGCACAGTTCTTAAATAGTGGGATAGAAGTATGATTGAAACTGTAATCAACAGATTTTATCACACCACATCATGCCTAGGCAACAAATAGTGTGTAGTGAATCTGTGCTTCTTCTGCTCCTTTTAATGAACAGGAAAATTCCCTGAATAGTTGTCAGTTCTGCAGTTGACCCATTATTGAAGTATGTGCCATAGGTCATTCAGGGGTAATTCAGAGAGAAGGAGATTTAAACTGGTTTCATTGCACCCTTCCCCACTCCTAATGAAAGCGAGACTTCTTACTGCTGAGGAGGCAATCTGTTTTGGAAAGAAGAAAGGTGATTTAAATAGTAAGGGGGAGAGGGACATGGGTAAAGGAGGAGATACTGACACCATGTAACTGCCAATATCACAACTGCCCTGGCAGCAATGTTTCGTACCTGGGGACTTGCATAACTGTGAGCTCATTTATGGGTTTCCTCAATGAAAAGGAACACAGCAGCTATTGGTTGGGGACACAGCAGCTATGGGTCACAGGTGGCTTCATGTGATAAGTATCACCAAAGCCACTTTTTTCCAGGTCTAATTGCAGTTTAAAAGTCCTGTATAGTAATCTCCTGTGTATTTACTTAGTTACTTTACACCTTCCCTTACAGTTTTTAAGGTGCCAGGGCTTACTTCCACTGTGCTCCATATCTACCTTCTGGCAAGAATCAAGAAGGCTATATTAAATGTTCAAAGGAGAATAATACCTTCACTTTACTTTGATTTGGGAAGAGCCTCTTAAAGCTAAGATTTCCATATTAATTTGCAAACAAACATTTTGTTTTTGCATGTATGTGTGTGCATGTTCGAATGTGAGCAACTATGGTTAGTACTTAATGTATAACACTTAATGGCATCACCAGAGGCTGTGCCTAGATCTCAGGTTTTAGCCTAGAAACCTCAAGGCTTGGGATGATCCTGAACTGGCAGCTCTAGGCTCCAGACAGGAATGGTAGTATCCATTATACTGAGTCTGCACCTTTTTCTATATCCAGATGATGATTCATTAAGGATTTAATTAGCAAACAAGTCATGCAAATATTCAAACAGCGTAAAATAGAGTACCAAGACCTCTTAATGAATATTAATCTTCAGATCAGATACAGATCAAGAGGGCCAAATTCATTTCAGCCCTAGTGGTTTCTCTGCTGACCTTTCATGATAGAGGCATACATAAACATGGGGCAAGAAGCATGAATGTGTGCTAAAAGCAATTAATAATGTAGAATATGCTATCCTTTCTTATATAATATTTCACCCAACTGTCATTTAAATCAAGTGCCAGCCAGGCAAACTCTCTGTTAGCATCATGCTCATAATTCTATCTTGCACTGATATATTTCCCTGCCTTCCTAAGGTGACATTAGTCATTGGCTTGCATGCCATTTTACCAAACAATAGCAACCACAAACAGCAGGCACATCTTCATTTCTAAAAACACATATATAATTCTAAAATGCAGAACACCTGGTAATGTTCTGGTAAAGCTGATGGAGTTCTTAATGACAAAACACTTTAACCAGGAAAAGGCTTCTATCCATGTTGTGAAAACATATTCTCATATCCATGTCTCAGTGTCTGTGAAGATTTTGCAAATAATGCCAATTAACAACTGATTTCTCCTATTACTAAACAGACCACTATCTTGAAGTGATCATTCAACATCATTACTACTGGTCTAGTAGTTAGTGTTTTGGACAAGGACTTGAAAAATACAAGTTCAAGTTGTTACTGAACCATGAAACTCACTGGTGACCAGTCACTTTCTCTTAGGCTGATCTAACTCTCAGAGATAAAATGAGAAAGCAAAAGCAATGCATGCCACCTTCAACTTATGGAGGAAAGGAAACATATAAAGGCAATGGAAATAAACAATTTGAAGTGGTGGTTGGGGTGGTGGTGGTGGTGATGATGATGATGATTTCTGCAGCATATTTCAGAATTCAAGAGTTTTGCATTCTCATAGGAATCTGCAGCAGTTCTGAAAGATAATCTAGTGTGGCTAGCCTCATTACAAATTACAAATATTACAAATGGGAAAGATGGTTATAGTGGGTTGGCCTAATGCCACTTATAAGATGCCACTTAAAAGACTGTAAACAAACTTCACTTGGAGGGATATGTGTGGTTAGTCTTCTGGTTAGGTTGCCAACAAGAGTCACTGCGGGGAAAGTAATGAAAAACAGTTAAAAGATTCATGTAGGTTTCCTAAACTGCAAATCCCAGGAGTCATGTAGAGTGGAACCATGGCAACTTAAAATGGAATCATATTGCTATAATTGTATGATGTGAAAGGGCCCATAGAGTGGTCTCCCTGACTACTATTTGCCTGGAAATTTATTTATTTTTTTAAATGCCACTGTACCAATAGATTAGGCTTTGACTTCCTATGATCAACAATTCCCTTGGCTCCATTTGCAAGGTGGAGAAAAATGGAGTTTCAACCTCTATCAAGAAAGAAAAAGGGCAACTCTCCAGATGCAATTTCAAGGTCCCCTCACAACGGGCTATACTAGCTCAGGCTGATAGGAGTTGAAGTCCAACATCTGTAGCATTACACTTTGCACATGGGGTTTCCCCAGTTCTGCAACTTATATATAAAGTGCTTTCTTCTGTGATTGGTATTTGGAAGGTAAGCATGGATAATTTTATAAATCTAATTGTTGAGGCATATATTTCTATGGAAATCCTACTGGGGGAAGTTAATCTTGAGGAATATGTATTTCCCGTGTCTAGTATGACTCTCCAACTGCAAGAACATCACATTTCTGTCACTAAAAGTTATACAAGAAATATTGGTAGTGGCTAACACATATCCTCTGCAACAACTAGGTAGATTCCCACTCAGCATACCAACAAGGTTCTACAGCACATACTGTCAAGGGGCTGAAAACGGATTTTAAACACAACATCTAATTATGACACAAAGAACAGCTCCTTGTTGTAAAATTCACTACTATAGTTTCCTTAAGCACAAGGTTGAATTTGGGCCTTTGTTGTCAGTGGTGTCTGATTATAGCCTAAAAGGTAAGAAATCAGCTTTCATTATGTTATACTGCCCTCTGCAGATAAAAGTTGGATTTGTTTTCATGGCTTCCTTATTCTTCATCATTTACAAAAGCAATATGGAAAGCACTGGTCATAACAAAGGATGTTGTGATTTGTTTAATGGTGTGTGCATGGCATGTGTCTCTGTGTGTATATATTTGTTAGTTTTTGGGTTTGTGTCTTTCTTTCAAACTGGAAAACTAATTTGTTGGCTTCCAAATCCCTTGTGACTAAGCTGTCAGAGTAGAGGGGAATTATTTATATTTTTAAAATGTGTGTGTGTGTGTGTTGCTAGTGTTTGTCAATTTCCAAACATATTTCTCCAGAGGTTCTTCTTCACTTCATGAGAAACTAACTGGGGGGAAATGGGCCATGAAATATTTGCTAACCTACCAAGCTCAGGGAAACAGCATTACAAAGTAGCTGTCAGAGACAATGGCTGTCTCCTCATTCACTTCAAAGATGCTGCTTGCCAGTAAGATAACACAGAGAGTCAAGAGCTAAACAAAAAGGCAGAGAGAATGGACTCCACACACAGCAGATTACAGAACACAGCTGCTATGGTGTATAGGAACAGACAGACTATAATCTCACCAACATGCACTGTGAAGACAACAATCTTCACACTGGCTGGGACAACTTCAGAAAGAGCACTGAAGGGGAAGAGGGAAGCAAATATGATTACAAGGAAAGCAAGGCTTTTTCTATTAATGGGGAAAACAATGTTACATCTAACAAATCCTAATCAGACCATATGGATGGTGCAGCTGCAATGGATAAAGAAAAATGTTTCAGGGGAGGAGGTACTTCAGATATCTTGGTGTTAATCTTTAAAAAGTATCCTCTTGTTGAGAAGCATTGGGTCACCAGAAAAGAACAGAAGACAAAATGTACTGATGCAAATTTAGAATTCATTACTATAATTCAAATAGAAATACAATATACCTCTTCATAATGAGGACTGCAGACGCATGATCTGAGTGCCATCTCAGTGGGCTACCCAGCTGCTAAATGTTGATAGGCAACGTCAAGACTCCACCTCCTTCTTCATATAGGCCCTGTACAGTCTGGCAAAAAGCGTCAGCCTGTGGGCAGAGTCAGGGCTGAGTGTCCCCATGCTCGATGCCCTTATGCTACTGCCAGGGCACCATTTTGGCACATGTCGATCCACACAGCACCTCTGGCACTGCATCTAAAGGTGCAGCACCAAAGGGGCATCATCATGCCACCTCATTATGGATATGAAGCCCTTTAGAGGGCACAAAAAGGAATCAGTTTTTCTGGCTTCTTTTTGCATTCTCTAGAGGCCAGATCAATGCTGGGGCATGCAATTGCTACAGCACCAATCCAGGGCAAAAAGGGGCGGCATCCTGCTGTCCCTTCAGCCCAATCTGTACAGCCCCATAATCCCCCACCTTTAAATGCGGACTGGACAGTTTTTCAGATAGAAGCTGAACCTTCCCATGAGATGAAATGTGAAATCTGTGAGATAAGTGTAGATGGGAGAACCAGTGCGGCATAATAGTTTGATCATTAGAGTGAGTTCAAATCCCTGCTCGGCCATGGAAACTCATTGGGTTACCTTGGGCAATTTGCACAATCTCAACCTCAGAAGACAACAATGGCAAACACCCCTCTGAACAAATCTTGCTCCCCACCCAAGAAACTGTGATAAGTTTGCCTTATGTTTGTCATAAGTTGGAAACGGGTTGATGGCACACAACCACATCAATGCATTGATGTATCTGAGGTGTCAGGAAACCTGTACCTTATGTGGAGCCTTGGGGTCTGAAGCTGGGACCTAACTTGGAAATGTTACTTTTTAGACTAAACTCCTAGAATTCACCAGCCTAAATGGCCACTAATTTCAGACAGTAATGAAACCTCTAAATTATCCAGAGCTAATCAACTGTGCACTTACATCTTTTCTTGTTGCAGCTTCCAGCCTCTTCAAATCAAGCCACTGATTCTAGGGATTTTTGAACTGGAAGTGTTCCAGATCTTTTCTACAACCAGAAACTGTAATCTATAGGCCTTCTGGCTTGTCCTGTGCAGTCTCTAATACTATTTGATAGAAGGAAGTTGTAAAGAGCATTCCCATTAGCAGCCAGACCAATTCATGGGTACACAGTGTCTCTGTTATCCTATGTGACAACTGGTATGTGTTGTCTACTTTGGCATTCATTCCTGTTGCATGAACATGTTGTAAAAAGGGTTTTGGAATTATTATTAATTGTATTTACAGCGAGCCCTACATATTGATAGGGGTTTGGTACCAGGGGCCTCTGCAAATGCTAAAAAATGCAGAGAATTGTGGCCCGTATTATTCAAAGGCAGAGACATGAATGTGCATGCTTCAGTGTATGCACATTTACATTCCCGCAATTGAATAATATGGGGCATAGTGATCCATCGGCAGTCAAATTTGTAGATAGGAAGCATACTGATAGGGAGGACCCACTTACATTGAAGGGGGTGGGGGGGTACTATAACAAATTAATTCTAACTTGCCATTTAACTTATACAACATTAAAAAGTTAATCAGAATAATCTTATTCATTATTTACTTCACCTTCCCACCTCCCAGTTGCCCCTGTTTCAGAAGCACCAGAAACAGCTATTCCCACCATCTAAGGTGATGTATGGACTCCAGCATTTCAGAAATGAAAACTGGAACATGTGTGGCCAAACAACATTGGAATGTGGTCAAGATGACAAAAGGTATTAATGAGGAAGTACAGACAGGCTAGGAGAGGCTGCAACAATTTGAGGCTATTGATAAGAGCAAGCCAGCACCTCACCTCCCACACCTCCACTGAGTTAACAGTAGAAACAACTTTTGGATGTTGATCTCAGTTTGCAGTGGTTAAAGTAAGCTGAGAATGAGGACAAAGGCTGAAAGTGAGAAGATGAGAGAGAAGCTGAGACATTTTAGAAGCATCTGAAAAAGTGGGTCAATAGAGAATTAAGCAGAATTGTCCCTTCCAAATTGGGGCAATTGGAGCATATGGGTGATGTGGGACCTACCGGATATAGGACCTTCAAAGCTGTGGCATCCAAGATAATAGTTGACCCTCTATATTTGTGGCTTTGATTATTTGCAGATTTGATTAATATGTTCTCTCTAGGAATCTCTAGGAACTCAGCACAATTCTGCCAGAGGTTGATAACAGAGTTGTGTTGGAGGACCTAGAGATTCTCTAGGCATTTGTAGGTCCTCCAACATGATTCTATGGTCAACATCTGGCAGATGTTGACCACAGAGCTGGACTGCAGGACCTACAGATTCCTACAGAGGTGTTTTCTCAAGTAAAAAAAATAGTGGTTTTTTATTTGCGGTTTTTCCGCTTTCATGGGGTTCCTCTACCCCTAACCTCAGCGAATATGAAGGGCCTAGTGTACTCTCTCCAACTATTTTTGGTATTGGGCAAAGATCTTTTAAGGTACTCCTTTAATCTTGTGTTTACAGCTTTTTAATAGATTATGTTTTTGTGTTTACATTGTTAGTGTTTTAGCCATACTTGCAAGCAGTGATGGGAATATGACTGGAGGGTGGTTCAAAAATATCTATTATAAAAAGTAAATATGGGTAAAGGGCATTGATAGAACTTAAGCTGAATGAGCAAAGGAAATAACTTCCTTGTCAGTCAAGGTCTTTAGTGATACATAATGAACATGCACTTGCAATTATATTTGAAAATAATGTTAGAGGGATTCTGTGATGTAGAAATAGGATATGTTTGGTGCATCTGTGAAGAAGCTACAGGGATTATTATACTTACAGTAGCACATTCCTCTTTCCATTTCAGAAAGACTATGTTATCTCTTGCAGTAGGAATACTGATATTGCTGTGAAGACAAATTTGATCAGCATAGTGTAGTGGTTTGAGTACTGGACTAGGACATTGGGAGACCAGGGGTTCAAATTCCCACTCAGTCATAGAAACCAGCTGGGTGACCTTGGGCAAGTCTCATTCTCTGAGCCTCAGAGGAGAAGCATTGCCAAATCCTCTTTGAACAAATTACGCCAAGAGAAGACCATAAAAGGTTCGCTTTAGAGTTGTCATAAATCAGAAACAACTTGAAGGTGCACAACAAAAGACCACATAAGAATTTTAATAAAAGTTGTAATTATACAGAAACTGAAACATGCCTTATGTTGTCCACTCACTGAAATAAATAAAAAGATGACTATACGAATATGAGAGTGTTACTCAAAGCTATAGCTTTTCTTGGACACGGAAGAGCTGCATTCTAGGAATGCTAGACTTCTCTCTCAAGCAAGGGTTTTTCCTCTTCCTTGGTTTAGCTTCATACCTTTTCACTCACTATTCCGTGCAATTGGAATTGCCTCCCTGAACATTTGTGGACTGCTCCTTAACTATTTATTTTACAATCTTAATTTCAAGCTTTCTTGTTTTCAAAGCTTTTGGAATTTTACTTTAATATTGTTTCATAATCTTGTATATTTTGATTACAGTGGTAGCTCGGGATACGAAATACCCAGGTTACGAAATTTTCGGGATACGAAAAAATCCCATAGGGAATTATTGTTTCGGGTTACGAATGTTTTTTCGGGTTACGAAAAAACTTTTGGTGCTTTTTTCGGCTTTTTCGCACGGAATCGCGGCTTTTCCCCATTAGCGCCTATGGCAATTCGGCTTACGAAGGCTTTTCGGGTTACGAAAGCGGCCGCGTTACGAATTAATTTCGTAACCCGAGGCACCACTGTATATGTATTTGTCAGTTTTACTTTAGATTATATTGTATCTTTTCTATTTTATCTGGATAATTTGTTTTACAACTGTACTGTATAATTTTTTATATATATATATTATTGCTTCATTCTCTCTGTATGTGTGTGTGGATATGGCACAAACAGGCTAGGTTTATTTCATCCCTGACTTAAATGAATGGAATGAGTTGTCTACAATGACAGGAAAACATGTAGCCACCCATGACCACTGTGATGTTTCCTGTTTTGCAGCAACTCTTTTAATGCCACATTCATTGTAGTGAGATCCAAGTGAATCACCGCACATGTGAGCTTGTGTTGTTTTAAAAATGATCATGTGTGCTTTTTTTTCAGTATTGTCCATCACATCATGGTGTTCACACCATATCTTTTTATGCCTGTGAATATTTGTATTTGAGCATTCATTGTCATAAGCCAATCATCTTTAATACCTCATACATCAGTACAATCGATGGCTGAAAAGAAAGAGAATAAACAATGGCGGGTTACAGACCGCCATAAAGTATGCGCTCCGTGCGTACTAGGATTAGGAAGGGCCATATTAGGGTTAGGAAGGGTCTTACCTTCCTCACGGCCCTTCTCCATAGTACGCGCAGAGCGCGTCGTAAATGGCAGTGCCCATCCACATGGGTGCTGCCATTTTGACGTCTTGGACACATAGCATCCAGACGTGTTACGGCGGAAGTGACGCCGTGAGGGCACGCTTCGCCCCTCGTGGTGCCACTTCTGCGTTTTGAAAAGGAGCGCCATTTCAGCGCTCCTTTGTCACTGCACCGGGAAGCCTCGCGGTCTGGCCGCTGGAGCTTCCCTCCGCAGGGAATGGCAGCGGCGGGGAAACGGCCGCTTGAGGGCGGTCTGTAACGTGCCAATGGATACTAGAAGAAACACTTCAAGCAGTAAAAGAAAGACAAGAAGCAAAGGAAAAGGGCGTCTGAAACAGAAGCAGAACCATGGAGACAACTGTTCAACAACTAGTGTGCATGGATGAGAGTTACTATAATAATCAATAGAAGACAACAACAAAAAGGAAGAATGAGATCCACAAGATCTGTGAACTCAAAGGAAAATTCAAACCAAGGGTGTGGATACTCTACGATCAGAAAAAGAACATACTACATGAGCAAGGCAAAAAAAAAAAAATGATGAAAGCAATACACAGAAGAACTATATAAAAGAAATGAAAAAATGAAAGACGTATGGAATGAAGGATCATACACATTCTAAAAAGTGAGGTGGAAGCTGCACTTGGAGAAACTGGGAAAAATAAATCACCAGGAACAGATGATATTCCAATTGAACTGCTACAATCCCCACAGACAGAAGAAACTCTAGTTTTAACTAAAATATGTCAACAAATATGTAAAACAAAATAGTGGCGAACAGGTTGGAAACTATAAATATATAGTCCCATCCACAAAAAAGGAGATACAAATGAAAGCAGCAACATAGGACCACAACATTAATTTCCCATGATAACAAAATTCTGCTCAAAATTCTGCAGCATAGACTCCAATCATATACAAAGAGAGAAATTCCAGAGGTGCAAGGAAATTTCAGGAAAGGAAGAGGTACTAGGGACCACATCCGCAAACATATGATGGATATCGGAACGAACCAAAGAATTACAGAAGAAAATCAGCATGTGCTTTATAGATTATAGCAAAGCCTTTGACTACATAGATCACAAAAAGTGATGGAATGCTCTTAAGCAAGGGAATGCCACTACATTTGATAGTCCTGATGAGAACTCTGTACTTAAGACAAGAAACTACTGTTAGAACAGAATATAGAAAAATGGAATGATTCCCACTTGGCAAAGGAATCAGACAAGCCTGCACTGTATCACTCTATTTGTTCAACTTGTGTGCATAAAATAACATAGGAAGAGCAGGTTTAGATACAAAAGAAAGAGGAGTGAAGATAGGAGGAAGAAACACCAACAATCTAAGATATGCAGATGACACCATACTGTTAACAGAAAACATCATAGACTTGGAACAATTACTACGGAAAGTTAAAGATGGAAGTGCAGAGACAAACTTACTGTTGAACAAAAAAAATTAAAATAAAATAAAGACCATGGAGAATTTACATACATTCAGTCTAGATAAAGAGGGAATTCAAATAGTTAAAGATTTCCCATACCTTGGATCAGACAGTGATCAGAAAAGAGAGTGCAGTCAAGAAATCAGAAGGCTAAACAGCAACAATGAAAGAACTAGACAAGATCCTAAAATGTAAATACTGTATATACAAATAAACACTAAAGTTAGAATCATCCAAGCCAATGTATTCCCCATCACCATGTATGGATGTAAGAGCTGGACAGTGAAGAAAGCAGATAGAAAGAAAATCAACACATGTGAGAGGTGGCACTGCAGAAAAGTGCTTGGGATACCGTGGACAGTCAAAAAGATGAACAAACGGGTCCTAGACCAGATCAAGCCAGAAATCTCCCTGGAAGTAAAAATGACAAAACTGAGGCTATTATATTTTGGCCATGTCACAAGAAGGCATGACTCATTAGAAAAGACAATAATGTTAGGAAAAGTATAAGATGGTAGAAAGAGAGGAAGACTACACACCAGCTAGATAGAGTCAATCAGGGAGGTCACAGGTCTGAACCTGACCTGGGCAGAGAGGTTGAGAATAGGGGGTTACGGAGATGTCTCATTCACACAGCTGCCATGAGTCAAGGTCAATATGTATGTGATATATAATATTTATAGAATATAATGCACAATATGTAATATATAAGACACCTCTGTTGGCATTCCTTTACTATCCTCTGGTGCTCTTTTTTGCATCTGCTTAGTAATGTTTTCAGATATGTTGATGTTTCTGTGCAACTGATTCAGCTGTTCCTGAACTCCCTCCTCCCCTCCCCTCCCAATGGAAGTGAAGTCGAGAGTTTTCTTCCTTGGTCCTCTGACTACTTTCTTCCACAACTCTCAAGGGCTTTGGTCATTCAGGTAATCAGAGGTACATTAATTATGATCTGCTGAAATCAGAAGTAGATCAACAGTTACCCACACATCCACCAGTTCCAAAAAAAGAATGGCAACTTCAAACTGTTGCGGATGAAATTCCAATTCCTGGTGGGAAGGGTCAGTTGGCTGCCTGGCTCTCCTACCAGCCTGTTTCACCTGCCAAAATCTCCCCCAGCTCCACTCCATTGCCACCTCAGAGCACCAGCCACACATGCAGAAATTCAGATTTTCAAGACAAATGCAGGGTAAAGGCAGTTTTTTAACAACTATTGTTTTCATTTAAAAGCCCTGCACTGGCTGTGAATCTTCAAGAACTTTGTGTGCCCACATCACTGTGTATATGAGGTGAGTTCAGGTTATCCAAAGTTGTGCAAGAGAACAGGTGTTTCTCACTACAGTTGCTTGGGAACTTCTCTTGCACAACTGTCATTAATTTCAATGGAGGCTTCCACAAGTTTCCCTGCAACCATATTCTCACACATTAGTATATTTGAACCAACTGCACCATGTCTGATCAAGTGAAATCTGTAAAATGTTCAAGATTTTGACAGAGAAGAAACACCATTCTATGAGAACATCCACATTTCCTGTTATAGCTGTATGCATCAGTACTGTAAAAATCTTCCTAATTCAATTAAAGCCCATAAGTGGCTTGAACGAGAAACAATAGACCTTTTACTGCCATATGCACTCTGCTTTTCACAGAAAAGAAATGGACACTAAAAGCTTTAGGCATTCTTAAGAAAAGAAATAACCAAATACCTCTGAATATTTCATTATCTATGCTGGAAATGAGAAACAGGTGTAATTAAACTAACACTTTTTAAATTAAGTGACCCCTCTTGACCAGCCATCTGTGAATAATTCAGACCCCACACACACACACACACACACCCATTATTACTGTAAAATTAAAACTAGGGCATATAAACGGCTAGATCCTCTTTAACTATCTTTAAGCACCAGCAATATATATTTTCCTCCAGTTAAAATCCTTAATGATACCAAAAAAATCTGTCAAGCATAACTCCCTCAATTCATTTGCCTGAAACCATCAATATTTTATCATGCACTTGCAGTTGGCTTTAATTTAACAGTCCAGGTTACTAATCAAACAAAACACCCAAGTCATTAAAAGTTAGCGTGCCATTTAGAAAGTGCATTTCACGTTTATTAAAATATCTTTCATGGAGCCATTAGAAGGCTAAAGTTTTAATTACAATCAGATATTTAGTTCTACTTCAGTTATGCTTTTGGCACTCTCTTGCAACTGCCTTGATTAATCTTCCGGACAGGGCTCATCCATTACTTCCTGAAATTATTTTCCTCTTTACTTCTTCATAATTCATCTCTTCTTGCCTCCCTCCAATCTACTTTTCTCCAAACATGTAAATTATATTAAGGAGGTGTGTGCTATACTTACCTACAAAAGATGCCATTTCAAATGCAATTTAGCCTCAAAAATATTGACTGTAACACAAGGGGTTCAGAAACTGAAATGTAAGTTCAAATTCTCTTTTTTGTCATTTTAATTTTACAAATTATTTTGCAAAATTAATTTAGCAAACTATTTTTTCTAAGAGATTAAACACTAATAAAAGCATCTTCTTATCTCTTGTTATTTTTCACTTCTGCCTTATTTAAAGAACACATGGTGTTACCCCAGGATCCTGCCCTCCATAACCCTTGATATCAAATTAATATTAAAAAGAGAGGTTGCTGGTGGGCAGTCACAAGAGGGCTCCCCAGCACAGGGAACCAGCCACAGCATATTGGGATATCTGGATAGCTCAGCATGGGAGAAGCCGAAGGCTCTTGGCCAAGATCACTCAAGATCAAAATCAGCATAATCCCTTCACTAAGTAAAGTGATGGTGGTGACCTGGACTTGGGTATTTTCTGCATACAACAGACAGTTTCCTTCTGAGAATGAAACTCTTTTTGTCTGAAGATATTCATGCTAATTGTCTGGTCATTCTTGTATATTGCACCACATTCTTCCTTCCTGGGAAAGTCACATAAGCCTTTCAACTCCTGAAACAGTTCCCTCAGAACACATTCCTTGCTATAAATAGCTGTAAACTAGCAAACCTGGTCTAATTTGAAGCTAGACAGAACCTCTGTTCAATTTCAGCTGGACACATCAGTAGCCAGTCATCCCACATGTTGCAGGCAGCTACTGAGCTCATCCTCATTCTGGTAATTGTGGTAGAGTGGTTAAAATTCAGAATTTTACTTATATTCAGGAGTTGAAAATTATAGTACTGAAATGAATTGAGGGTAAAGTTTATCAGGATGAAGGATCCAGGTCATGTCAAATTCTCTGCTTTGGAATGTAAACAATTTGGAAATTGCTCCAGATTTTAAGTTGCTAGCCCAAATAAAAGGAAGTACTGCAAGAGACAGTTTAGGGAGAGTGAAAGAAAACATATAGACAAAAGATTGATTGATGGCTAGCCCACCTAAGATGAAAGACATATGTTAGGACATCCAATGAATATACAGGGGTGTAAATATGTAATTCAGTGTAACCAATGAAAATGTGATTTGTAGTTTCCTTTGTTCAAAATACTA
Organism: Sceloporus undulatus; assembly: GCF_019175285.1. Taxonomy (NCBI): domain Eukaryota; kingdom Metazoa; phylum Chordata; class Lepidosauria; order Squamata; family Phrynosomatidae; genus Sceloporus; species Sceloporus undulatus. Next base: position 334,339,326 of record NC_056522.1, read on the forward strand.
TAAAAACTTGGTTCATTTAAGAATCGTGGTCCCAGAATTTGGAACAATGCTCTGGGAACAATGCTCCAATCAAGCTCCTTGGTCTCCCTGCTGATTTATAGTTAAAATTCTGGTTTTAAAATAATCAGTAATCTATAACAGTAACCCCACAATTGGAGCTACACTTCTGATTGGTACAGTATTATCTTTTAGCCTCCCAGCAACTTGCTGTTACCAACTACCTTTTGCATCATTAGTTCTTGTGTGTATAAGAGGGATAGAGTGTGGTAATGAGTGTGGATTCCCGTTTTTAAATAAACTAAATTAATTTGGAAAACCGCCTTGGAGTTCTCTGGGTTTGGCTTTTGTTACCAAAGCCCTCTCACTGCTTCCCATCAAGCTAAATTGATTTCCTCATTAAGTACAATTTGTCGGTGTCCTGTAGGGACCCCCCTGCTATTTAGGTAACAACAGAATTCCAGGACATCTCTCATTTTCAGTATCTCTCTCAGTATTATCTGAATTTAATTTAGAGAGGATCAGGGTGAAGGGGATGAATCCACACAGAGGAACTACTACTTCTGAAAACCAGATGATTTAGAATATGTTTGCACTGTAGAAATAATGCATTTTAACTGGCATGACTCTATCCTACAGAATCCTGGGATTTGTAGTTTTGTGAGGTACCAGCAGTCTTTGGCAGAGAAGGCTGAAGACCCGTAAAACTACAAATCCCAGGATTCCATAGGATGGTGCTACAGCACTCAAAGTGGTGTCAAACTACATTATTTGTACAATATAGATACACCCTTAGTCTTTTTCCTCCCTCTGATTGTCAATAATGGGAGAAAAAATAGCTATAGTAGCTCCAGGGATAGTGTCAGTCTTAGCCTTTGTTTGGGATATGAAAATAGATAGATTGAGTTGGATGTCAAAGAATTCCCATCCTGCATCATATCTATTTTCATTTATGAGGATGAAACAGATGGGGAAGGATAAATCTAATATACAGCATTTATTGAAACATAACAGAAGCAAGAAATTTGTCAGAAACACTGTCAGGATTCTAAATGATAAAAGTGTTTAAGGACTGCTGAAAGAAAACAGATTTAGTGTTTCAGTGTATCTATTAAGGTAGTGTGTTAATGACAGTTTTACACTAATCTATAATTTTATATTTATTATTTTCTTTGCTTTATTAGTTTTAGTAATGTTGCAAGCTGCCTGAGGAGAAAGGCAGGAAATGAATGACTAAGTAAATAAGTAAAACGGTTGTTTCATACCTCATATGTTGGACAAACACAGTTTAGTGTTTTGTTTTCAGGCAGTGCTTTTGAACTTCACAGCACATATTCTGTCCCAAATAAATGGTAGGGGTTTTTGTGGTTTTTTCAGGCTATGAGGCTGTGTTCTGGAAGAGTTTATTCCTAACATTTCACCAGCAGTTGTGGCTGGCATCTTCAGAGAATTTGCTGGTGAAATGTCAGGACTAAACTCTTCTAGAACACAGCCTCATAGCTTGAAAAAGCCACAAAAAACTATGGATGCCGGCCTTCCACTTCACAAAATGGTGCATTACTGAGGCTTACATTTGGCATCCTGTTGGTGGCATATGTAGGTTTAAGTCCACTTTATACCTGCTTTCATTTTTTATGTTTCTTGTGCAATGACTAGACTCTCAAAAACATAAGATAAGATTTTTTTGGTACCTGAGACAAAAGAGGAGGTTGAAAACACACTGCAGAAATAATTCAGTCTGAGACTGCTTTAACTGCCCTGGATCAATGCTAGGGAATTCTAGGAACTGAAGTTTTGTGAGACATTTAGCTTTCTCTATCAGAGAGCTCTGGCATCACAAAAAGCTAACTACAAATCCCAGGATTCCCTAGCACTGAGTGATGGCAGTTAAAGCATCTCAAACTAGATTATTGCTGCAGTGTATTTTGGACTGAAGAATATGACCAGGCTGGCAGTTGAACAACATCTTTTGTTGTATCTGAAGGCAGCAAGCAGACATGTTGCTCGCTCACAGCTCTCTCTTCCTACCTACACCTTGCCTCCACAAAGATTTCCATGCCTGGCTGAATCGCTGGGAAAACGTCACTCAAACGTCCCTGAAACGTGGAGGAAGGTTCACCTCCTCAGTCGTCATGCAATCATCGCTCCCTCTTAGCATCCCTAAATCGTTCCAAGGGAGCGGATTTCTGCTCCCTTAGAGATGATTCAGGGACGCTAGAGGGAATGACGATTGCATGACAATTGAGGAGGTGAACCTTCCTCCACGTTTCAGGGACGTTTGAGTGATGTTTTCCCAGCGATTCAGCCAGGCATGGAAATCTTCAGTAGTCTCACAGCACCTACTGGCCCCCTCCACAAATAGATCTTGAAAATGCTACCCATTACACAATGAATTGAGTTGTAGTACAGGGTGGAATCTCTGAAACTTGGTGGAGATAAGGATATAAATCCTTATTTAACTTGTCCTTGTGCAGGAAACAGAAAAACTGTAAAATGCACCGCTTTGGAAAACATAGTAATTGCTGCCTTGTAGTAAAAGTAGTAACTTTTGGATGGATGATCACTGATGTGTTGTGCTTATCCTGTATATGTGTTTAGCTTCAGAAAGGGGAAAAGACACTACATTTGTGCACAGATGGGAATCATACATTTGGAAGAGACCACAAGGGGATTCAGTCCAACCCCTGAATTGCAGGAATACACAGTCAAAGCACTCCTAATAGATGAACATACAACTTCTGATGAGAAACCTCCAAAGAAGGCAACTCCATCCCAGCCTTAGGCAATATGTTCCACTGTCAAACACCCCTTACTGTCAGGAGGTTTTTCCTGATATTTAGGTAGAATCTCTTTTCCTGTCCTTTGAATCCATTGTTCCAGCCTCAATATGACATCCCTTCAAATTTTGAAACATGGCTATCATGTCACCCTTTAACCTTCTCTTCTCCAGGCAAAGGAGTTTTTGATTCACTGTGTTGAAATGGCCCCACTCAACTAAGTAATCTGCAACAGTAAGACCTTTTCGAAAGTATAGAGGGAGGGGTTTACTGCAAGCACAACCTTTCTGCCAGTGGAAAATAGCTTCTGGAACCTACTCAAGTGGGGAGTCAATCAAACTATGTTAAATAGGGGGGTGCATGCACATTTACATAATTTATACAGGTTTCATGATTCAGTTTCTGTAATGCCGAGCCTTGATTTTCTTAGGATAGAGCTGAGACAGCCTGACCCACACAAATGAAGGGCATGCTTACACTACCAGCACATCCCCCCCAACAGCACTATGTCCTCAGTTCTTGATGTATTACAGTTCTTATATGTTCAAGAGACTGTCGTGGAGGGTTTTGGCCCCAGCAGGCTACTGGAGTCCTAAAATGGACATTTAGAAGGATGCCAGCATGTGGGATACCCACTGCTGAGCTCATAAAATCCTTAAAACGTTTTCACCGCATGCCAATTGTCTTTTCCAGTGAGGAGGATTATATGAGCTTTTATATTCTGTTACATAAAGAATGTAGAATTTTAAATACACATTGTTTATTAAACACCCATATTATGAGTGTTCAAGACATGGATTGCACAGGCATGTAACTGAACATTAGTTAAAAGGAAAGAATTTGCGATAGTCTGTCTGTATTGTACTGATATAACTGAAAATGTAGTGTCCTCTAGTGTTGCCTACAAGAATGACATCATTTCACATGAAGTATCATCTGCCCATTCCATTAGAAGGCTTTACAGCTAAACATGAAGATGACATTGCAGTCACATAACGTCTTTGGATAATATGTCTAGCCTACACTTAGATGCTTTAATTTACTTTTTTTTTAAAAGGTGAATGGACCCAAGAGAGACCCAAGTTTGCCTTAAAACTGAAGTCACCCAAGACTTGTAGATCTTCAGGTATTGCTAATCCAATGGTCTCACCATGGCACTACCTTTTCCTAGTGGTGGGATTGTTTGTTCCTGTGAGGCAAAAAGCTATGATGGTAGGGCCATAAAAGTATACACACATTTCATGTGCATGGCTATAATGCATACATTTGAAAATATGCACATTCTTTCATTAATGAAAAAAATTATACAAAAGGCATACATTAGAAAATATGCATACAAAAATATGTGCATTTTGAAAAAGGCAGGGATAAGCAGAAAATTCTATGCAGGGAGAAGAAGGAATCGTGTGCAAATAAATAAGAATAAGAATTCTAGTGAGTTTCTGAGAAAAGCAAGGAGATTAAGACTGACATGTGTTTGTATCCCTAAATATGGGATAAATATCCCATATCCTAAATATCCCTAAATATGGTGTGATGATCCCTGGGGTCCAAGCAGCCAAACAGCGCCCTATTCTTGGCCCTTAGCCCCAGCAGATCCCTTTAATTTCCCCTAGAGTCTCCTGGGTCTCTGTTCCTGCTTTCTGCTGAGCTGACTGATCCCCCCTGAGATCTTTTAGTCAAGCTGCCACCACCCAGTGAATCTCCAATGAACTCCCCTTAGCACACACTGGGACTTGCTAAGGACTTAAGTTCCTTCTCTTGCTAACCTAAACAAGCAACAACCGAGCTAAGGCATGTGTATAGGAGTACAAAGATAGCACATACTTTTAAAGAAAGTATTTATTCTAATTAGACAAAATAGAGCAACAAGGTATCATTCATGCAAGGCCTCTGTGCCTTGCAGGTACAGAATACATAGTTACAAGATATTCATTTCAGGCAAGCCAAAAGATAAACATAACCAAAGCCTAGACGCTCTAGCTAACACAATTCCTAAACTATTCACACAGAGATGGGATTTGCAGTCCTTGATGGGTTTCGGATGCAAGGAGCTGGCTCCCGTTGCCTAGCTCCAATCACATCTCTTAAGCCTGCCCTTTTGGCACAGGCCCAACAGCTGCACTTCCAAAACAAAAAGAGACCCACATGGCCTCACAAGGGAAAGACTCAGCAGCATGGTCTCAGAGGCCTTTTTAAAGACCTCTGTTGGAAGGTTCTTGAAACTCCTGGTCCTGCTCAACTGATTGGTCAGTTGGGCCTTAGGTCAGCTATGATGTAAGTTCTCATTAGCATGTACCTCCCCCAGCTTAACCCTTTGTTGTCTGGGAGAAGTCCTCCAATGACTGGTAACCCAGACATTACATATGGGATGGCAATGATATTATGAACATCACAAAAGAGTAGAAATGGCATAACCGTCTAACTAAAAAGATTGCATGTACAGCGCTGTGTAAATTTACAGCGCTTCATAAATAAAGGTTAATAATAATAATAAGAGATTAGTTAAAATGTTAGACAGTAACTTAAGAAGAAGACTGAAAGTTCAGATGTTAGAAGAACCAACTATGTTCCTAATAAACTACTGTTTGATCACTATTGTTTTCTACAATGCTTTTTATTAAATATTAGCATGTTCAAAGCAACAGCCTATGATATTTTTTTCTGCTTTCATTTTGTAAGTATGGATCAGAGTTTACTTTGTATCCCAGGTAATTAGGATGTACCCCTCTAGGAAGTGTGGGACTGCAATTCCCATCAACTCTAACCTAGTGGCAAGGAACAATCCAGCAACATCCATTCTGTTTCCCACAGACATTAGTCCATTAGGTAGACATACGTACCTCACTGAATTTTGGCCTCCTTAGCCATGTTATATTGCTATTCAGTCTAATTTGGACATCCCTTGATAGAATATACATTTTGCTTGCCTGTATTACAAAACTGTTTCTCCCCAAGCTTGGAGCATGTAGTTTTAAACTACAACTTGCAGGCTCCCCCAGTTAGCATGCCTATTATTCTCACTGTTGGCCATAATGTCTGGAAGATACTGGAAACTGCAGTTGAAAAAGTAATTTTGCCAAGCTGTCGCTACTCAGTGAGACTATTCAATGAAATGTTAGGCCTTATTTATATTTATTTCATTTGTTGGATCATTTATTGTAAGTATCCCCAGTGATGCCCTTCAAAATAATTAACAACCAGTTCTGTCTAATTTTTTATTTTATTTTATTTTTTCCCATATGTGTACATATTAACCCACCAAAAATCAACTGTTGCATGATTCATCATTGGAGATGTGTGTGCAGATGTACACTCACCTACAACAGAAGGGAAGACAGGAATCAGGGCCAGGTACTCTCCAGATAACCCTTCTTTTCCAAGACATGTCCTACATTTCAACCTTTTGTCTGGAAGGGATTTCAAAATGTCCTCCATTTTGGATATGACTAAGATGCATGCGTTAACATTTCTATGAGTGTTTTTATGTTTTATTTTGTAATGGCCAGGAAAACCTTTTTGGCTTGCTGCTGCTGCCGCTCCTCTGTTTTTGGACTGGGCATCTAGGAATGAATTAAAGTCCACTCCAGGGGGGGAGTTAAACTTTTCACTTTCTGTCCACAGAACAAATGGTTCAGTGAGCCTAACAATTGTTAATTGGTTTGGGCAAACTGATACAAACCAGTTGAATGACACCATTGGCTTGTTTCTTAATTGTCTTCCGTTATCTTACCTTTTTCTAGTGTATTGGAAAGGATTTTTCCAAAATCAGAAAAGAAAAGTAGCAAGGAAATGTCCCAATAATGCGGCGACTGAGATCCTGGATTGTAAAATTCCACACAGGCAGAACTGCAAAATCTCCCCTCATTCCACCACCAAATCCCACTCTTCAGGTATTACACACACACACCCTCCATGTCAGGGCAGTGGAAATCACAATAAAATGGCATTGCCCCACTCTTCACTGACAATAAATTGGCATGGGAGGTATAGCAGCTAAAAGGTAAGCTGTGGAGTGTTTGGTCACTGCATGTTGTTGGTAGACGATTCCAACTGCCACAATGAACAGAAACATGACCTACAGAGGTGTAAGCTGGACTGGGCTTTAGGCGCACAACTAACTCCCACAGATCAAAATGACTTTACTGCCAATATGTATGCACATGATTTCCGCTTGATTATGTCCATGTTTACCTGGATGTAAGTGCCTCTGAATTCAGGGAGATTCATACATAAGAAGGTATGCTTGGAACTGCAGTCTTTCTGGTTTTCTGTTTGTCACTTGACTTCACATTTCAGGGCTTACACTGACTGTAAATTAACAGCTAATTCACATGGTGAAATCTCTGTTGCCCCTCTGTTTTCCTGGGGGATCTGTTCCGGACCACGTACCCACCCCCATGAAAATAAAAAATCACAACATTCAAGCCCCATTGGCTTGAATGGTGGCATGTGCCCATGGGCACCGGCAGACATGCGCTGCAGGCACACGTCCCATTTTGTTCCCCTCCATTTGCTGCCCACGAACAAGTGAGGGACACGGACTCCAAGTCCACGAAAACAGAGGGGCAACTGTATTTCCTTCTATTGAGTGCTACTCCTCATTGAATTTTGGTTTTAAGTAACATTATCAAGGCTAACCATTGCTTTTAAAAAGTAACACCTTTGCATTACTCTCCAAAGGACATGTTAGTAACACTTTTGTAACATACCACCTTTTGTTATTTTTACATTTCCCTCCCCAAAAAAGCCCCTTTTTAATGGCTATAAATACTCTTTGTGATCCCAAAATATGTTTTAGAAGTAATAAATAAATGTTTCTTATCATATCAAATTTCAAAATAAGAGCATTACAGGTTATCACAGGAAAAAAAGTAATCTTGCCCTTGTTATTAAAAAGATCATGTTAGAGGTAACATATTTACTTGTACAGTAATGTATTATTTCCAACTTCTGACCTAGACTTGGAGCAAAATGGGGAACGTATCTATTTTAGAATAAAGGCATGCCTCAGATAACATTGGCAGAGAAGTTCTTGTTACAACCCCCATCCCCTTTTCTTCCTTGACCTTTGTCCAGCTGGAATTTTTTTAGCAGCATTGGCATTGAGAAAATAGTGAAGTAAGGCTGGAGAAGCACAAACTTTTGAGTGTTGGGTAGCAGAGGTGTTTCTGCAGTAAATAATGCAACAAATAAAGTTTGAGCTTGGAAACAGTGAGCTTCTACTCTAGCCCTAGTGATCTCACGACTTGATTACTGTAATGTCCTCCTGGCTGGGCTTCCTTTTTCTCACCTCCGTCCTTTAATCTCTGTCCAGCATTCAGCTGCACGCATTATCACTTCCACCCACCGCTCTGACCACATCTCTCCTGTGTTGGCATCCCTTCACTGGCTCCCTCTCCCTTTCCGCATTCAGTATAAGCTCCTGCTGTCGACATTCAAAGCCCTCCATGGACTGGCCCCTCCTTACTTATCAGACCTTCTTTCTCCTCACCTTCCCACCAGGGCCCTCCGTTCTTGTAGTCAAGGGTTCCTGTCTCAGCCCAGGATTTCCTCTGTCCCATCCCGGATTCGCCCCTTTTCACTTGCTGCCCCTCACTCCTGGAACCTTCTTCCTCCACAAGCAAGAGCCATCACTTCATTAACCAGCTTCAAAACGGAGTTGAAAACCATCCTATTCAGAGAAGCCTTCCCAGGCATCGCATAATTGTCGCTTACTATCTGATGTTCTGTTGTTGGCTGTTTATCGATCCATTTCCTGTATTGCTATGTACTGTATATGTATTATCCTACTTGTGAGTATGTATTTTCCCTGGATAATGATTAACCTTCCATTTTGAAGCCAAGCCCTCCCTTCAGTCCATCTGCCTTGGTCCAGGCCTCAGAGGTTGAGAGGAACTGCTGGACCTCTTACCCTTTCCCGTCACCACTCCCTTCTCCTTCTGTGTCATGTCCTTTTAGATTGTAAGCCTGAGGGCAGGGAACCGTCTAACTAAAAGGATTGCATGTACAGCGCTGTGTAAATTTACAGCGCTTCATAAATAAAGGTTAATAATAATAATAATAGCCAGTTCTAATGTAGCCATGTGTGCCTGTCTACAAGAGGCAAAGTAACCGCAGCTGCCTTCAGAATCCCTGACTGAACGTACGTAAAGAATAAAACAGGGAGAAAGAGGAAGAGTAGATAAGCCTACCTCCCCACTTACCCCCAATATGTTTTTGTTTTGTTTTTAAAACAGCAATATAGATCTCTAAGTTGGCCACCAAAGTGGAGATCACAAAAAAAGTGGAAACTGTTAAATGAAAAAGTCGTCCCTGGATGTATTTTGGAAGAAGTCTTCAAGTGGTCTCTAGAAGATTCAAAATGTTTTTTCTTTCTTTACGCAAGACTCACCTGGTTTTGTTGTTTCATTTGAACTTATCATTTCCTAAAACATCCTGAGTTGTTCTTTCATCTGTTGCAGTGATTTTTTTTGAAACATCTTGAACTGCTCTTCTTTTATATAGTGGAAGAACCTACCTTTTCCATGTTATTTCTGACCTTTGATACCAAATTTTCTGAGAAATCAGTAATGTCCAGACACATATCTACTTCATTAACTGAGCGATATATGTAAGATATAACTGGTCAGATCCAAATATCACTACATTCAGTGGGGCTGGGGGGAAATGTATTTCCCCTCCCAGTCCCTCCAAGGCTCTTAAAGTGCTACAGAGACTATTGGGGGACTAAGCTGACAGGGATGAGCAGGGATCTTTCATAATCAATGTCAGACAACTCTTTTATCTATAGAAGGAAGAGTCTGGAGCTGACAAAATATAAAAAAAAAATTGCAGTTAGCCTGGTTATTTGAATCAAGGAATAGATTTACTCCCTCCTGCGCTCTATAATTTGGTTTTGTCTCAACCCTTTTTATTATTATTTAAGAAGAAAGAATGGTGTACAGACAGCAGCAGCAGTGGAATAAAGTACCACTGGGAAAGACTATAGGGCATAATTGTTACTAGCTGCTTAGGTGACATCTGAATGGCCCCTGAGCATCAGCAGATGCTGTTGTTTATTCTCCCAGCATAGCTGTAGCAAACAGCCACAGTAGAGATTCAAGGACCAAACCAAGGAAAGATTTATCCTGATTAATGAGCACTTCTGTTTTGAAACAGTTGGCGTTTTAGAAAGAGGAAAAAAAGTAAATTTTTAAAACAGTTCTCTGGCCATTTTAACTGGGGTAGTCTAGGGGCTAATCTACACATTTTAAAAGACTCATTCAGTTGAACAGAATGTGACCCTACCACATGTGATTCACAGGAATTTAGGCTTTTTGCAGGAGAGGCCAAAAAAAAACTCCTTACACTTTCTAATAAAAGGCTACATGGTTTATACAGGAGTATCTACTGAAATCTGCATAAATGCACATTATCACATTTGCCCATCCATCTACCCTTATGTGTAGACTTGCCCTGGGAGTTGTAATCCAAAAATACAACATTTCCAAGCTCTGCTTTATTATGTAATATGTGAGCATCTCATTTTGTGTGAGTGTGCTGGGCATGACGTCACCTTCAAATGAATGAATGAAGAAAAGGCTTATACTGGAACATAACTAATTGTTCTGCAGTTATTGTGAAAGGCAGAGATGGTACTTCTCCAAGAAAGAAAGACCCGTCTACTTGAAGAGGGAGGCAGAAGGATGCCTCTAGTCCTCTAAGCCTTTCTCTGAAGCCTTCCTCTGATATTTCTGCCTGGCAGCTATTATTGCATCCTGCTGTGTAGGTGAACATTATCTGAAAAAGCCTGGGGAAAGCTGCAGCACAAGGGCATAATTCAGCCTTTGATCTAGGAATGCATATTGCTGTTCAGAAGAGGAGGCCACAAAAGGGGATGAAGAAGAGTCTGCTTGCAAAAACATGTATGAACTGCTTAGGAGCAGGACAGAATGTGTCCAACACAAAGGAAATTCCTTGCAAGAGAGCAAAATTATCTGTGCACTCTATGGGAGCACACACTGATTGCAATCCATGAGTTTCCCTATTAAAAAAAAATACTGGTGGGGGGACCTGAAATGTCAGTATGCTTCTGCTCTGTAATTTTACTGAAACCACTGTGCTCTTACAGCACTGTCAGGGGCACAAAGATAAAACACAGACAGCCAGCTTACAGAAATTAGGACTAAAATAGATGTGCTTTTATTTTGCATCATGAATGACCTAGCTATTCTAACACAAATCAAAAGAGCTGAATGCAACTAGGACGGCTAGCAATGGAGCATTTTAGGCCCTGAGATTTTATTACCCAACATGATACCTAGGAACAGGTCCTGGTGATGTCAATATGCCTGATACATGAACCATCGGCTACAGCTACAGCTACAGATTTTATTTGATATTTAGAAAGAACACAATCTTGTTAATAGCCAATTCCTAACTGTAAACCCTGCACTTTGTGAATGTTGTCTTTTACAAACCTGGCAATTGTAGGCAATAGCAGCAAGCAGATGTGTAACAATTTGATTTGCCAAGTCAAGACTATCATAAACCCTAAGATTTCAGGGCCCAAATCTGAGATCTAGAAATATAATTTTTTTAACAATGATGCTTCACATACCATCTTGAGACATATCTCCTTCATTTGTGGGTTTTACTGCATAGTGTCTGATTTTCTCTTCTTTGAAAAACCATGGAAATGCAATTCCTATTGGTAAAAATTGTTAATTCAAAACATGTGAGTTTAATTATAATCCACTGTCCAGAAGGAAACTTAACAATTCCTGGTCTCACAGCACATGTCATTAATTAGAAAAAAAGTAACAGGTATAAATGTATAACAGATAAAAGATAGTAATGCTAATATTTACTATTCAATATCAGACACAAAACAGCAACAGTTTCTGTACGTTGTGTCATATTATATAAATTAACCAATAACTATTGTGTAAGTTCTCCACAATGAACATAAAGAAGCCTTACGTTTAAACAAAAATCAAAGCTGTAATTATGAACAGTCTCAGAAAAATTGATAAAATATCAATAAATTGTAGGGAGCTGCAGTAGTAGCCAGTACAAATAGATTTCAAAGTAACAGGTCTTCTTAATAGGACAATGAGAAAGGTTTAAGCACAACATATTATATTTTATCTGTTATACATTTATGCACCAGTTTAATGATGCTTATATGCAGGAGTGAGCTGTGTATTTGCTGTTAATGATGAAGGTGAGTGCAACAGCATATTCAAAGAGGTGATTCCTGCCACCACCACTTTCTAGGGAAGAGCAGAAGGAAATGCCTGAAATCAATGGCAAAGATCTTCCATCAAGAGAAAGGAGATAAAGTTCTCCCCAGGTGGAAGTATGTCCTGTTTCTCCTTCACTTCTCACTTCATTCGCCTTTCTCCTGCAGGAACCTCCTCCACCCAACACAGCCATGTAGTGACCCAGCAGAGAGCAAGGGACTGCAAAGGAATGTCCAGCTATGTCTCCATGTCTGGACTCACAATGATGATGTCGTTCTCCTGGACCTCTGGAGGACCCCCAAGGAATCCCAGAGGATGCCTTTGTTATTGTATATATAACTACAGGGACATAGCTGGATGTTCCACCTTTGTCCTCACTCTCCCCCAGGCACTGTATGGCTGGGTTGGGAGGATACAGGGGGAAGGTAGCAGAACCACTATAACACAGAGAAATGTAAATGGGTTTGTGAGTGTGTATGTATGAAAGTAAAGTAGAGGGGTATGTGTGTGTGTGTAATAATTTCAAAAAATAATAGTGTGGGTGTGAATAATATGAAAATATACCTGTGTTGGAATTAACTGATGTGTGTGAGAAGAAATGGAGGTGCATGCAAATGTAATTGTGTGTGTGTGTGTGTGTGTTTGTGTGTGTGTGAAAATGGGATGGGATGCAACAAATATTCACACATATTCATTTGAAAAGTACAAAAAGCAGTGATAATTCCACAGAGAAATATATAAATAGCAATATATATGTGTGTCTGTCTGTCTGTGTATTTGCTGTTTTCACCAAGATGGAAACAAAACTGACCATCAAGTGAAATTTCTGGTAATGTTTCTGTAGTTCACTTTGACAGCCTGTAAATTCGTTAGCTGCCTGTGTTGCATTACCACCCTTGAAATGTTGACCCAAGGACTACTCATGTGGAGAAGGTTCACATACTTGGTCATTTACCATTTGATTGGACTTGGTATGGAGAAACACATTTTAGGAACAACTTTGATTACCTGACATAAGGGCAGGGGACACAGGAAGATTAGATGGCTGGAGGTTGTTCCCTTCTGCAATGAAACAGATTCTAGCAATGAGTGAATGTTACAATTGCCTCCTACGGAACGATTAAGGAAGACATGGCAACAATGCTTCCTGAATTCAGACAACATGTGGGTAAAAAGTAGACTTGATGGAATGGGGTGATGGGCTACCAGCAGGCAGCTGGACAAATTGGATCATTTAATCCCAGCAAATACCTCCTGTCTGAGAAGTCTGATATTTGGGCTTCTGAACTGCAGGGGATTTGGCTGAAGTATTTGATTAAACTAAAGGGAGTCAAAGATTGTGGATGAGTCTCAAAGCTGATATTATTTTTAAAGGTCAGAAAGGTTTCTGAGGACTTGCAAAGGAGTCAAAACCACGTGAGGCAAGTGGAGGAGATTCAGAAAGCAATATTCTCCAGCAGCAGAAGGGAGGCAAAATACTTCAGGGCTCAGAAAAGTTTCTCTTTGGACTACACCTCTCCAAATCCCCCAGCCAACATGGCCAACAATAAAGGAAGCCCTTGGTACAATGTCCTGTTTGTACAAAATAGATATGGGAGCCCAAAAACCTTAGTTCAGTGAAAGCAAGCATCTGCACTTGTTTTCCTTCCTCTAGCTGGAGATCTGCAGCCAGGATGAGCCAAAGTCCCTGCTCCTTGGACATTCCCATCTTTTGTGTGACCTCCTATCTATGCCTTGAGGTTACCTTTTGCCTCTTACTTATAGAAGGCCCCTCGTCAATGACACATATCCAGCATCCACCCTATACACACTTTCCCTAAATGTATACGGCTAGGGTCCCAAGTGTCTTCCTAAGTTTAATATCTCCGGTAGCGTGCTTTTATGTGCCTATATGGTTTAGAATTCACATAGGCCGAGGCTTCTGTTGTAACATATAAACACTGACTTTATTGAATAACGTATAACAAGAATGTAGCTTAGGTAGAATCATAGAATTGTAGAGTTGGAAGAGACCACAAGGGCCATCCAGTCCAACCCCCTGCCATGCAGGAAATCACAATCAAAGCATCCCCGATAGATGGCCATCCAGCCTCTGCTTAAAGACCTCCAAAGAAGAAGATTCCACTACACTCCAAGGGAGTTTGTTCCACTGTCAAACAGCCCTTACTGTCAGGAAGTTCCTCCTAATGTTGAGGTGGAATCTCTTTTCCTGCAGCTTGCATGCATTGCTCCGGGTCCTAGTCTCTGGAGCAGCAGAAAACAAGCTTGCTCCCTCCTCGATGTGACACCCCTTCAAATATTTAAACAGGGCTATCATATCACCTCTTAATCTTCTT